>NW_005871181.1:379354-400989 GCF_000147115.1 Myotis lucifugus
AGCATATTGGCATTTGTTTAAGTTTATGATCCTTCTGTAAATTTTTATTTATTGATTGATTTGAGAGAGAGAGAGAGAAAGAAACCCCAATCCGTTGTTCTACTTATCTGTTCATTCATTGGCTGCTTCTTGTATGTCACCAGCTTCAACCCTCATCTGGGAAGGGGAGTCATTTCCTTAATTGTATGCAATTTTTTAAAAAAATATATTTTATTGATTTTTTACAGAGAGGAAGGGAGAGGGATAAAGAGTTAGAAACGTTGATAAGAGAGAAACATCGATCAGCTGCCTCCTGCACACCCCCTACTGGGGATGTGCCCACAACCAAGGTACATGCCCTTGACTGGAATCGAACCTGGGACCCTTCAGTCCGCAGGCGGCTCTTTGGCCCCTTGAGTGTGGCTATTCCACAAAATACCACGTGCGGGCGCACGTGGCCCATGCACAGAAGTCGGTTTTCGGCCTGGACGAGTCTATTTTGAAGAAGTACTGTTGATATTTGGCTCTGTTGACTAATGAGTTTGCCAACCACTGGCCTACAACGATTGCAATTTCTTTTGAGAGCCAAATTTTTTAAACTTAAACTATATAGGTAGGTACATTGTTATTAACTTAATTAGGGTACTCCTAAGCTGGCCTTTGCTAAAAATGTCCTCAATCTGATTGAGGTACATTCGCTGAGGTCGACCCCTTCCAACTCTCCCATCCACACTCGTCTTGTATACTTGTTTCATCTATCTCCTTTCGTTCATCCTCTCTACATGTCCAAACCATCTCAACATACCTTTCTCAATCCTCGACACTACATCTTCTTTCACTCCACAATGTTCCCTAAAATTAACTTAATAAACTTTACTTAAAGTTTTAAGTCAACTTCGCACTGTACATGCGCGCCCGCACGTAGTATTTTGTGGAAGAACCACACTCAAGGGGCCAAAGAGCTGCACGTGGCTTGTGAGCCGCAGTTTGCTGACCACTGCCCTAGGCCGACAAAACCATAGGAGGCTCCTTTGCCTTCCCCAGGTGGCCATGCCTGGTCTGTGGCTTGCGGTGTGTAGGAGGGAACGTTGACGCATTGGACACATGCAACGGAAAAAGGAACCAACGGGGGTAAAACTGTGGTATAGGAAGGCACATTTTGTTTATTAATAGAAAAGACTAGGCTATGCAGCAATTTCCTTGCAAAAGTAACAGAAATTTATAGAAGCTAGAACAGTACAAGAGAAGAATTTGTTGTCCCTGACATTTATTTTTTAATTCCCAATAAATGCTGACCATAATGACATGTTTACTCTTTCTTTCCATTGCAAAAGTAATACTTATAAAACGATATTGGGAAATTAGAAAGTGAGTGAAAATATATCCATATTTTTGGCATTTCGAGGCAACCAGGTTTTAGCATTGCGCAGTGTTTCTTTTCTGTCTTTTCTCTGAAAACCATTTTTTTGGGTTGGTTTCTGAAAATGTTTTTGACCAGAATGTGTGGGTTGATTACCTCAGACCCATGAAGAAATGAGGTAATTGGCTCCTTCGTAATAAGGTATTGCTACATGCCCGTAGTTACCAAGAATGGTAAAAGATCAACAAAGAGATACTTAATGTCTTACACCCTTTGCCAAAATGTGGGCCCCTTATATAGGTTCTTTGTGGTTTATGGGCAAATACTATGTGCTGTCCCAAGTGTGTGTTATTAGTGCCCCTTTTAAAATATCCTTCCTAAAACTTCTCTCTTGGGACTACCAAGTTGGCTCCCCCCCCCACCCCACCCAAGTATCATAAGGTCTCCCCGTGTACCTGACTCGGGGAAGAACCTCCTCCCCTCCTGACCACACACACAATCATTCTTGGAAGGGTCTTAATTTGAACCCTTGAATGAAAGCAAACCTGTAATTTTCGTGAATTAAAGAACTGGTAATCCCCAGCCTCTGGCTGATGAACCCTCCTCCTTCCTTCCCGCAATATGAACTTGATAAACAGCGAGGTCACATTCAGAAATTTTGAGTTTATGGTTTTATTTGTGACAGAAAAAGTAAGATGGCCTACGGAAGAGTCAGCTCTATCGTACTGCTAAAATGAATCTTTCGTCCAGCCGGTGTGGCTCAGTGGTTGAGTGTCGACCCACAAACCAGGAGGTCATGGTTTGATTCCTGGTCAGGGCACATGCCCGGGTTTCGGACTCGATCCTCAGTGTGGGGCATTCAGGAGGCAGCCAATCAATGATTCTCTCTTATCATTGATGTTTCTATCTCCCTCTTTCTCTCCTTTTCTCTGTGAAATTGATAAAAATATATTGTAAAAAAATGAATCTTTAGGTGTTCTGATATGTGAATACTACAGAATTTCATTGGCCTTCGGATAAAAATGAATTAGTAGGTATATATATTGAATACTTTGGTATTAGTAGGTATATATATTTGTTCAATGCTTTGAGTTTTAGTTTTCATCAACCTCATTGAAGTGAAATTTGCATTCAAAATATGTTTCGGTGGGATGAGTTTTGACAATTGTATGCTCCTGTGTAACCAACGCCTCCAAGATCCATCTACAGAAAATTTCCACCACCCAAATTTCCCTCCTGTCTCTTTGTAGTCAGTTCCTGCCTCCATCCCACCTCAACTCTAGGCAACTGCTGATCTTCTTTTTGTCATTATAGATTAATTTTATGTAATCTAGAATTCTATATCAATAGAAATACCCAGTATGGATTCTTCTGTGTATGGCTTTAACTCAGCACAGTGTTTTTGAGATTCATCCACGTTGTTGTGTCTTGTAATGTGTTGTGTTGTTCCTTTTTATTGCCGAACAACGTTCCACTGTATGGCCATACTACAGGTTATGTATTCATTCATCCGCTTTGACATTTGGATTGCTTCCAGTTTGGCTATTATGATTAGAGCTGCTCTGGATAATTATGCACAGTCTTTGTGTGGGTTGAGATCATGATAACATTAACTTCATAAAATGAATTAGAAAGTATTTCCCCTTCTTCTGGTTTCTGAAAGAGGTTGTGGAAAATTGGTGTTAATTCTTCTTTGGGTATTAGGTAGCATTTCCCAGCAAAAACCCACAGGGTCTGGAAGTTAAAAATGACCTGCTCACCAGATGTGTCATAATAAAAACCTCCCCAGAATTTCACTGAGGATATCTAAAGACTCATGCAGCACGTCTCAGTGGGCATCTTTTAACACCGTATCAATAAACTTCGTAATCACATGGTAGGATCTTGGTGTTTACCAGAAAGAGATGGAGCCAAGGTGTTTTAAGTTGATCAGTATCTGAAGTGAGAAAGATCTCTGATTTCAAGAGCCCTTTCAGAAAAATGTCCCCCTACTAACAGGAACGCCAAAGTCCTCAGAGTGAAGTGTGTACTCCAGGCCCAGTTCAGTGTTGCAACGGGAATGCCAAGGGGACTGTGTTTCCTGTTCTATCTTCCCCCACCCCTACACTATTGACTTTTATCTGAAGGGTACTTAGACAAACTGGAACTGATGGAGTGATAGAGTTTAGTTATATTTTGTTGTTGAAGAAGCAAGATGGTAATGAATGTGTTTTTTTCTTTTGGTAAATTAGTTCAAGATAACTTTGAGGAAGAACTCATCTTATTATTACAGTCAGAGGATTACATGATGTATGAAGAAAAATTTCTTTTGATTTTCTGAGGAAGAGATTGAAGACCCAAAACTTGAAAGCTAGTTGAATAATGTAATATTCAAGGGTTAATCAAACCTTCCCATATGTCAAGTCTAAATATTTTCTAAGATGATTGGAAAATATATGGAGCCATGTGACTCCTGATCACTTACAAGGACAAAATCATGCTGAGATTGACTGAGAATGGCCCTGTGACTGGAAATTGTAAGGTTGTTGGTTTGTTTTTTTAATTTATGAGAAACTAATGTTGAGTTTAGAATATTCCAGCTAATACAGAATTTTTTAACATAGCTGATGAGATATTCTTGTGTTTGATTTTTCTCAAATAAATAAAGGCTGTTGTTGATTCCATCAAGACAACGTTATGGGTAGAACAGTAACTAGCATGTGCTTCTATCTCCATGAACATATGTCTGTAATTGCACCCATACACTTTCTTAGGGGAAAGTTTGCCAGCCTGGTTAATGAGATTAGTACTTCCATGGGAGAATCCAAAGCCAACAAGATAAGAAGCATGTAGCCTTCTGAAAGAACCAGATGGGTGACACAGTCAAGGAGTGTGGGAAAGAGAGGGACTGTAGACTTTTATCATATCTTCTCTCAAATGTTCTCCCCATCAGCAAAGCATGAACGTGCCTATGACGGCTGCTGTTAGAAATCAGATATTACCAGATCCCTGTCCCTGCTGAGCTTATAGTTGCAAAGGGGGACTTTACAATAGTAAATAAATGAGTAGACTTAATCAATGGACCAGTTCAAAAATATTGGAGCACGGGAAAGATCTGAATTCGCATCTTGGCTCTGTTACTTTAAGTGCGATTATAGGAATGAATTTTAATTTTAATGGGCCTTAGTTTCCATCTCAGTGACCAGCATCCAACCTTTTAGTATGAATTGTAGAGGGTATCACTCATGCCTCATTTTCCCTAACCACTTACTTCCTAAGTCACCTCCTCCCATGGGTGGCCCATAGGCAGTGGTTGATGGAAGTAGGGGTGTAAAGGCCCAGCCATTCTAGCTCTGGGTGGGTAAGTCTGTCAAGTTCCAGACTCCCTGTGGGATTGGCAAGGGCTCCCAGGTCTGTATCACACCTGCATCTCCTTCTACCCAATCCTGCTCCCCCCCATTCAATCCACAGGTGCTGATCCCAAGGGAACCCCCAATCTAGTGAACATTAAGCTCTGTCTCAGGTCAGCTGCTGGGGGCATTTTTGTGGGGTGAGAACTGGTGAAGAGTATGAAAGCCTAGGAATTTTTTATTTTATTTTTAGCAGATGCAGTGTTCTGAGAAAGGGATCAACATGATTAAAAAACTGATGGCCAAGAAATATGATTCTTGTTGTCGTGTTGGAAGATCTGGACGTATGAGAGACTAAATATAAAACAGACTGGGAATCTGTTTCAGGAATCTGGGAATGAAACCCACAGGCTAGCTGAGGGTTGTCGTTGGAGGGGGAAAAACACATTTAAGTTATTTTTCAAGAGAGAACTGGGAAGATTTGGTGTCGACCTGGATGCGAGGATGAAGACAAGCCAGCTGGAGTAAATTTTTGCTTCCCAAGTTGAGAGCAGAGGTATCTGAGTGCCACTGATGGGGTCAGACGCAATGGGAAAGGGTTTCATGAAGATGATGAGACCCTCAGGTTTTAACATCTCTCGCTTCAAATGTCGACGTGATATTGAATGAAAAGGTCCTCATATTGGGAGACATCCCACTGATGCAGCCATATGGAGGGACTTCTAGCAGCAGCATGGGGGCATCTTGCCTCTGGGGGAAAGGGGATGAGCTCCAGCCCGAATGGACCTGCATCTTATCAGAGCAAGGAGCACTCTTCTGACTTGTGCAAAGGTGTTGTATGAGCCAGTAGGCACCCTAGCCATGGTCTTGGGATCAGAGAGAGATTGATCGGATGCCTGCTGAAATGCATGTGTTTGATTTCATTTAGGGGAGGGAAATTCCTGAAGGAGAGCTTTGATAAGTTAGATTTCTTTTAAAAAAATATATTTTTAAAAAATATATTTTTATTGATTTCAGAGAGGAAGGGGGGGAGAAAGAGAGAGAGAGAGAGAGAGAGAGAGAGAGAGAGAAACATCAATGATGAGAGAGAATCATTGATCGGCTGCCTCCTGCACGCCCCCTAATGGGGATCGAGCCTGCAACCCAGGCATGTGCCCTTGACTGGAATCAAACCTGGGACCCTTCAGTCCCCAGGCCAGTGCTCTATCCTCTGAGCCAAACCAGCCAGGGTGATCAGTTAGATTTCTGTAGGGTGAGAGATTAGGCACGTCACTCAAACCTCCTGAGTGTCATCTTCTTTACTGGTGTGGCATTCTGGTTTTCTTTGCTCTACTCCCCGACAGATTCCTCATACCAAGATAGGGTAACCAAGTGAGCCCTTTGGCAAGGCAGAGAAAGGAGGTGGAGACTCGTAGCCTAAATAATGTGCTGGACTTAATGCTGAGAAGTGATGACATTTAGCCCCGGAAATGCTCACCTTACTGATATTTTACGTGGACACGTCAGGTCACCTCCCTTCACCCCATCCTTGCGTGCACCGGACCTAGTTGTCCTGACACATCCACAGAGGTGGAAACCGATTGAACACGGAAGGCTCAGTGGCCTTCAAGAGGGAGAGCTGTTAACTCGGCATGAACAAAGGATGAAACATACAGATCCACGGTGCTTCTTTGTCATCAGGTAGCTGAGAAGTGACCGGGCGCTTTGTACCAGGTTGTCAGCATTGTTTCATTTTCACTCCTTCTTCAATTACAGCTGACATGTTTTCAGGTGTACAACACAGTGATCAGACGTTTACGTGTCTTATAAAGTGGTCACCCCATTAAATCTAGTACCTATCGGACGCCCAAGTTATCACCTATTATGGACGATACTCCTACCTCAGCCTTGTTGAGTGATAACAGCGAGACTGATGATCTGTACCTGATCTCAGACCTCGAAGGCTCTGCGGTTGGGGCTGGTTACAGCGCAGGAATATGCTTAAGTGACCAGCAGGTGTAAGAGTCCAGGCTGAGGCTGTCTTTTAGGGTCCCTGGTGCTGAGGTGCCCCCCCCCCCCACACACACAGGCCAGTGGTTCTTAATATAAGAAAGAAGCACATCCTGGTCCAGGCCTCACAGAGAGGAACTGTTTTCTCACAAAATCCCAGAGAGACTTGGAAACAGTAAGACCCTCCCTCTTTGAGATCGAAGAATTAAGGCGCGGCCTTGAGAGGTCACCAGGAAAAGACAGGTGAGCACAGTGGATTCCCTCTGTCTTTGTGGCTGGTGGCAATGCTTTCAGAGGTGCCCCCCCCCATAGTGGGTGAGTGGCATAGATACTACGTCCAGATGGCTGGTCCCAGGACCAAGGTGGAAGCAAGGGGAATTCACACAACCTTAGAAGCATTAAAGGTAGCAGTTACCACCATCATAAATGTCTCCATCTCTGTCTCTATTCCTCCTGTTCCCATCCCTACAACCTCTTCTTCCTCCCCCTGCCCCGCTCCCTTCTTCTATTTCTTCTCCCCCCTTTCCTCCTCCTCCTTCATGTAGGACTTTGTTGTCCAGGACTTAGGTTGCGCTGGTAGAGACATAAGAAATCGGTCACAATATTAAAAATAACTCCTTGAGTTCATATATGCCAAACACCTGCATCTGACCTTTCTTGTGTCTTAATTATTATTTAATGTCCTTTAAGATAATTATATTATCTCTGGATTGAATTGAGAGAAAGGAAGCTGGGCAGGAAAAATGACTTGCTCAAGGCCTGCCAACGCATTAGGGGTGGGGTCAGGATTTGAACCCAGGTCTGTGTGGCTCCAAAACACTTGTTCGGAGGTCACACAGGTTCGGTGGGGGGATTGGTGCTCCTCAGTGGTTGCTGGGATGTGGTGGGGGGCCAGGGGCTGTGGTGGGAAGTGCAGGAGGAATTGAATAATCGCCCGGTTTCTGATTTGGGTGGTCTGTGAGACGGTCCGTCCCGCCTCCCCCAGGAGATGGACACCCTGACTCTTAGAAACGGTTTCAGCCTCTAATTAGCATCAAGATCATGTTTTAGGTTAAATGAGATTTTGGCAAGAGTTACAGGAATTCTTGTGTTAAGCCTTCACTCGGTTTTGCCTACAATAGACCAGCTCAATTGCGACTCAGAGACCTCCTATTAATTTGAAACTGTCTTGAACTCAAAATAGTCCGACTATTAAGCTAACGAATGAGCAGCGTTCCTGTTACCTCCACATTCATTCCCCCTGAGTCTTCCTCCCGATGGTCACCAGGTATCATGTTATGGCAGCGAAAGGCTATTAGGCAGAGGTTACAGAAAGTCTGAAAAGTAGAAAAGTCAAGCTCGCTGGTGAAGCCCTGGCCTATTAAGGGGAGAGAAGTCTGGTTCTGATTACTGCTAATTATAGATAAGCTGGAGCCGACAGTCATTTTCTGACCACAAACTCAAATCAATCAATTAAAAGCTGCGTGTAGCCGCCCCACGGCTAATCGGTTCCAGGCAGCTCAGGATGATCCATGAGGTCCTACCTCGCCCATGTCACGGCTGCTGTGTTCCATCTGCTGCTCCGACAGTCGATCAAATACACACCTCATTTTCTACCCTCCGACTAATCACGCACGCTGTTAACAGGGTTAGCTCCCAGCCACTTACTGAAATCAGCCGCCTTGCACCAGAAGCCTGGTGGTTGAGTCATCGCTTCCTTCTCCGAGGCTGGGCATGCCAACCTAAGAGAAGCAGTGCCCAGCCCGGAGAAGCCATCATTGCTGGAGCATGTTGCTCCTTGTGTCGTCTTCACACCAGGGGAGGAGCTTCCAGAGGTGGGTGGCCGTGACCGTGTGGGTTATGGAAGCCATGTTGTAGATGCACAAGTTGAAGGTGCTTTGGATAGGTGGTCTCCAGGAGACAGTTGGGGAAATGAGGCTCTTCTTCAAAATAAGGCATCTTGGAGAGAGAGAGAGAGGGAGATAGAGAGAGAGAGAGAGAGAGAGAGAATTTTTGGTTCCTAAGGAAGCAGACTTCAATGCAATCTAATGAAGAAGGCCTTTGTTTAGAGCAGCGGTTCTCAACCTGTGGGTCGCGACCCCTTTGGCGGTCGAACGACCCTTTCACAGGGGTCGCCTAAGACCATCCTGCATATCAGATATTTACATGATGATTCATAACGGTAGCAACATGACAGTGATGAAGTAGCAACAAAAATAATTTTATGGTTGGGTCACAACATGAGGAACTGTCGGATCCGGCCCTCGGGCCGTAGTTTGCCCACGGCTGGTTTAGAGCCTAGTTTAGAGGTTGCAAACAGGTAGCCCCTAAGTCAGTGATTCTCAACCTTCTGGCCCTTTAAAGACAGTTCCTCATGTTGTGACCCAACCATAAAATTATTTTCATTGCTACTTCATCACTGTCATGTTGCTACTGTTATGAATCGTCATGTAAATATCTGATATGCAGGATGGTCTTAGGTGACCCCTGTGAAAGGGTCGTTCGACCGCCAAAGGGGTCGTGACCCACAGGTTGAGAACCGCTGCCCTAAGTGAAGAGCTGTTGGAAGATGTGGCTTGTTGGGCCCGCAGACTGTTTAAAACAAGATTTGTTGCCAGCATTTACGGATCAAGGAATTGCACGGGATTTCAGACGGGCGGCTTTTTGTGTCGTTGTTTGAAAATTGGAAAGATTCAGCGACACTGAGCCGGAGCTGCCGTCCCCACCCCCACCCCCCGCTGGAGGCTGTTTTCTTTGGAAAGGACTGTGCTTTCCAGCTCATCGCCTCCCCCACGACTTTCTCTAGACCTGCACCCACCCCCTTCACTCGTGTATGTGACTTCCTGGGTCTCACAGCTTCATTGTGTCTGTGACCCTGACCAAGTGCTGAAGCAGCTCACGGAGTGATGGTCACTCTGCCTTTTGAAGGTTCAAACAGAGGCAGACGAACACTTCCCGGAGGTAGAACAGAGTATACCCTTGAATGAAAGCAATGGGGCCCTACTTTGGGCCCCATATTTTGGAGTGTCCTCCTCCATCTGTGGGAAGAATGGTCCATTCGTCCCCAGGGACAAGTCCTCCTAGACTTCCAGACATTCATTGCAGACTCTGGACACCCAAGGCCACCAGACACGTCCCCATCTTTGTCCTCCTGCACATGGGCTGTGCTGCTGGTGGACGTACACCCAGGTGTGAGAGGCAGGCAAGGAGAGGCTGTTAGGTAGGAAGGATGTATCTAGTTCTTGGTTATCTGGCTTGTGTCCACAGACATGCATGGGAGACCCCTTGCAACGCAGTCTAGGATTCAGGGTCAGAAAAGAAGGTGAGCTGTTGGCCTCTGTCTTCCTTTCCAGGGCTTATCCTGAGCTCATATTTTAAAATGCTGTGTCCCTAAAATTCTCTTCCGTTCCAGTGGTGGCACGGATCCTATGTTTTGGTACATACCACTTTAAAATACAATAGCTTTTCACCCTGGCCGGTGTGGCTCCGTTGGTTGAGCATCATCCCATGCACTGAGAGGTTGCCAGTTCGATTCCCAGTCAGGACACATGCCCGGGTTGTAGGCTTGATCCCCAGTAGGGGGCCGTGCAGGAGGCAGCCGATCAATGTTTCTCTCTCATCTGTTTCTCTCTCTCTTTCCTTCTCCCTTTCTCTCTAAAATCATTAAAAAACATTAAAAAAATACAATATTATAGCTTTTCTTGGGAAGAAGAAAGAAGAAAGACTATGTCTTTGAGCATCTCCAGGCCTCTTACATTAGTTTTTTTTTCTACTTATGTCATACATAGTATTACATCATGGGATGTGGTGCTGCCCCAGCTGTTCTGGAACATAAGGCCTTTAATCCCAGAGAGCGTGGTACTCTGTCTCTTTGAGTGCTGTTGCTCAGTTCTCATGGCTTTTCTCTACTCGATCTGATCATTGGCACTTGGGCTGAGCCTGTTGTCATGGTTGGGCTAACTCCCCTTCCTGGGACCACTCCCCCTACTATGATGAAGAGCTTTTTGATTTTAGGTCTAGTACAGGGGTGGGCAAACTTTTTGACTCGAGGGCCACAATGGGTTCTTAAACTGGACCGGAGGGCCGGAACAAAAGCATGGATGGAGTGTTTGTGTGAACTAATATAAATTCAAAGTAAACATCATTACATAAAAGGGTACGGTCTTTTTTTTTTTTAGTTTTATTCATTTCAAATGGGCTGGATCCGGCCCTCGGGCCGTAGTTTGCCCACGGCTGGTAGAACCGTTTGCTGAAGCAGCCTGGTGTTACCTGGTTTCCATCGCTTCTTGTCTTCAAAGAGGTCAGTCCCGTGACTTTCAGTCGTTCTTCACATATGTGTGCATTTGTCATCTGAAGGCCATTACCATGCTGCAGTCACCCCAGTGCATGCCTCCTCGATGAGAAAACTTCATTCTGGGGACTTGCATCACCCCTCAGTTATGATAAGAAACGCATTATCCTTCAAGTGAAAAAATCAAAATAAAAAAAACTGGTCAATCGGGCGAACAGTTTGATTACATTTGTTTTCATCAAAATCAACTTCAAGCAACTTGATGGGATGAAGGAATCGGCCAGTTCCTAACGCAGTCAAATCCTGTCAAACTAGTTGGGCTCAGAAACAGCCTTGGGCGGTCAAGGTTACACCATGGGTACAACGGCCAAAAAGGAGAGCTATGCTCCTAGTGCTTACAAAATGCCCCATTTCAACACTTTTCCTTTATCTCTGATCGTTTGGCTGTGCTTGAAATCAGCACACCATCAAGTAAACTTCAATATTTGGCCACAAATCACAACATCGTAGAAACATTAATAGCAAATGGACTATCATCACTTTCCATAATTAGAGTAATAGGAAACAGATATCTCAAAGCCATGTGTCTGATCGCCAACTTATCCTTGCCATCTCACTTGACATCAGGAAGAAAATGTAATCCGGCCTATGGCATTGTTGGCGTATTCATTTGTTGAAAGGACTGAAATTAGTTAGCAGCACGCAATTTGTGTTTGGGAGTTTATCACAGGCTACTCCTGAAAGAAATTTTCTTTTTCTTCACTCAAAATTTAAAGAAAAAAATGTATTTTGCTATTATGTCCCTTGTTCATTAACATTCCAAAAGAGGCTGTATTTAGAAAATAGGGTAGAAATCACTCCGAGTATTATATTTTGCATTATTTCCAGAGGCAGGAAATTGCTCTAAAAATGAAAGGAAGTAGTGCATTCACCTCCTTTCATTGATCAATTGCTAAGGAAGTACCTATTTTGTTCTGATGGACTGTTTGTTGTTGACAAGAAATACCAATTTTCTAGACCAAAGGAGAGTTTTGAGCATTTGCTAATGAATTCTCAGTGTCTTCTAGTGATATAGTTTGGGTCTTTTTTGATTAAGATATGCTATGAACCTAAAATTTAACTTTATAGGCGTTATCTGGTAAACCTACGTACTCAGTTGCCTACTTTAAGAAAACTCAATGGGAGAATTTGAACTTTAAGCAGATGGATTTGGGTGTGTTTATTCACATTATGAGAATCCTTCCTTTTGTTCATCATGGAGTTCCTTTCATTCATCAAATTTCTCTCGTAGCAACTTCCGGTATTGATGCAAAGACTCTGGATCTGTGCTGTCCAGTGTGGTAGCCACGAGCCACATGTGGCTGTAGAGCATCTGAGCATGGCTATGGCACCTGAGAAATAGAATTTTAAATGCTCTATAATTTTAATTATTTAAAAAATTCTTAAATGTGTTCAGGTAACTAACATTGGTTGATGACATTATAAGAGTTTGAGGCGTACATCTGTAGATTCTATTGTGTGCTCACCCCCCGAAGTCTAGTGTCCTGCTGTTAGCATATATTTGACCCCAGTTAATTTAAATTAGCATTGCCTCCATGTGGTTAGTGGCTGTCCTGGAGGGGGAGTGTCTCTAGTATATTTGATAGTAGTTATTGAAGATCAACAGTTGATGGAGGTGAAAAATCGGAGGTGAAGACTCTAATAATCACATTTCAACTAGAACAGAGAATGAGCCATTTCTGAAATTATAGGGTTCAACTCACAAATAAGGATTTCTGAACCAAAAGTCTACTAGTTAAGAGCTTTTCAGAGTGGCTAGCATGTAACCCAGTGGCCTGAGTGAAGGACATCTGGAAGAGACTTGGAAGTCATGGTATCTGAGTTCCGGGGTGGGTCTGGGCTGACCGAACCTGCTGTGTATCTTTGGGCAAACCTCTTCACTGCACGGGGCCATTTTTCTCCGAGGTCCTTTACAATCCCAACATCTCTTAAAGGGAAGGTCACCTTGTACATTGTCGCTAACTTTTTCCCGGTAGGCACATCTGAAAACCATTCTGATTCTAGCATTCTTTTTTTAAAAATATATTTTATTGATTTTTTACAGAGAGGAAGGGAGAGGGATAGAGAGTTAGAAACATCGATGAGAGAGAAACATTGATTAGCTGCCTCTTGCACACTCCCCACTGGGGATGTGCCCGCAACCAAGGTACATGCCCGTGACCGGAATCGAACCTGGGACCCTTGAGTCCCCAGGCCGATGCTCTATCCACTGAGCCAAACCAGTTAGGGCTGATTCTAGCCTTCTTGAAGAGTAGGAAGAGAAACTTACAGTCAGAAAAATCTTCTTTTCTCTAGAGAGCATCTGGGCTACCATAATTCGAACTCACGAACATAGAATCTTCATCTACTAGGAGAAGTCCCAGAAAGGATGGGCAAAATAAACTCTCTGTTCTTTTATTACTTGTAACCTGGGTGTGGAGGGAAGTAAGACAACTCAGGATGACCCAGGCAGAATGAAACAGAGGCTCAGTATACACACAGACTGTGTGGACTGGGCCACGAAGGAGGGAAGCTCTTCTTTCATAGGGATGTGGGCAAGGTCGGTGGCATTTGGCCATTCAGGCCTGAAGGATGAGTCTGGTGCCTTCGACTGAGGGAGGAATTCAGGGCTTGGCACAGCCATTTGGTTTAAGGGCACAGAGCACGTGTGCATGGTAGTTGTCTTTGTTTTTTTATCTCACTGAAGCAATTCACATTTTACCTTTCTAGAGAAGAAATAGAACCATAATGTCTCATTTTTTTACACAACTCATTTCTTCGATGCTTGATAGTTCTAGCACATTTTCGATGATTAAAACTTACCTGCCACTCCCTTCTCAAATGCCTCCCTTTTAGCAGGGCGTTCTAGGTGACGGAGCGTGGTAAGAAAAGACTGGGAGATAGGAGTGATGGTTTCTCCCCTGTGCTAATTATGATGCAATTTCACTCAACACAACAATTTTGAGGACCTGTGGTGCCGGCTATAATGGGATTCTACCTGTATTTGATCTTGCAACCCTAAATCAGCCTCTAATTAGACTGTGTATTTATCTTTTTCTTCTTCTAAGTGCCTATTAACACTCAAGTGCCCCCCCTTTCCCCAGGCTCCCCCAAAACCTATGCAAACAACTCTAACCAAGGCTCTGGTACTTTCTGGTGGCTTTCCAGACCTCCCTCATACAATCTTCTTAATTATATCTTCCACCTCCCCAGCTGTACCACTGAGCAGCTGCCACTAATCCTAAATAAATATTTCCTGTTCTCCTTAGAGACAATTAAACCCAGCCTTTCCCAAACCTTTGGCATCTGAGGCTCCCATGGATGGTGGTACAACCATTGCTGTTTGTCCTTGTAAATTGAGCAGAGATGACTAATTCTAGTCCATCTGTAGACTGAAGTCCTTTGTCTTGAAACAGGATAGCTTCCACTGATGTGTCTGTACCTTGTGGTCATGCCTTGTGAAAGTGGTACTCTTAGAAAGTCACTCCCAAGAGCACTCTGTCCTCCAGGCAACGTTAGGAACATGTGGGACATGAGCCAACAGCGGTGTGTCCGGCGTTGGGGTGAGGGGTGCCATAGACGAGGCTGGGTTCCAGGGGCCGGGGACCAATGAGGTCCATGCGTCTCCAGCCACTGCCTTTCCAGTGGACTCTGATGAAGGGCTGGTTTTCAAGCTCAGCTCTTCTCAGGCATCACCAGGAGAGTTTTACAAATGCTGATGCTTGGATCTACCCTAAGAGATCTGACTTGATTGGTCATGGAGGTGACCACAGGCTTAAGGATGGTTAAACAGCTTCTAGGTGATTCTGATGGCAACAAAATATGCGTATGCTGGCAGAAATGAACTCCCCTCGTGTGCCTCCTGGCTCTTTGTCTGGGTACGTTTCCCCCCTGTTGTTCCCTTTGATTGTCAGCAAGACCAAAGCAGAAGACACCAGGCTTCAGATCCTGGCCTGGCTCTGCTTCTAACTGCAGAACCAGCCCAGAGGGAGAGAAGATCTAGATCAGTGGTTCTCAACCTTCCTAATGCCGTGACCCTTTAATACAGTTCCTCATGTTGTGGTGACCCCCAATTTCATTGTTACAAATTGAACATAATTAAATCATAGTGATCAATCACAAAAACAATGTGTAATTATATATGTGTTTTCCAATGGTCTTAGGTGACCCCTGTGAAAGGGTCGTTCGACCCCCAAAGGGTTCTCGACCCACAGGTTGAGAACCGCTGATCTAGATGGTGTACCCCCATCCCCAAGCCTGACCTTTGCTTTGACTACTCAGACACACATTAATGTTTCCCAAGAAGCACGTTTAGTTCAAAGGGACTCCCTAGATGGTAGAGTCGGCAGCGTCTCCCAGTCGCCAAGGGCAGCTGCCAGCATTGAATCCCGGCGAGGTCACCAGGAGAGGGTGCTCTTTGGAAGGCAGCAGCCTGTCTCTCCAGGTCATGCTGAGCTGAAGAACTGCAAGCAAGACCAAGAACCCTTCCTGGGACCCATCAGGGCCTTTTCTCTACCATCGCAGTCCCTTCTCTGAGACCTCATTGGCTGTGCTTTGAGGTCACCTTTCAGAGGTGCTTAGCTTTTTCCCTTCACCACGTGGAGATCAGGACCCAGTGAGGTGTGTGAGTGTGGACGGTGTCTAAGCACCCAGACCCTGGTTCCAGGTGGTCCTGGGCAGTCTCTTCCCACCACATCTTCCAGGTCGACAAGCAGCCTCGGAAAGTCCTCTCTCGGAGAGAGGGAGACCAGATAGCCGCAGAGTGGCCATGCTCTCAGAGGCAGCTCATCCATCATTCCGACTTTGTTCACTTGCAACAAGCACATTCAATTTCGACTTGAATGAGGGAGCTGAAAGCAGGCAGGGCGAGGCCTGGGTAAAATGCCTGTGTCCTTGACAACAACCGCGACCTGAGTGTTTGGTTTTCCTCGTGTCCCTGTGTGTGGAGTAAGACAAGAGTGTCAGGACTCGGCAGGTGTAACTCTTGAACCTAACAGTTAGTTCTCCATCGCTGGTAGAGTCGGAGCCATCGGTCAGTCAACAACATTTATTAAACTCCCACTTATTGTTGAGCTGTGGCAAGCTTCAGGCAAAGTCAATACCGCGTGCATTAGGGTGCCCCACGATTCCTGTGAGTCGTGTGTGTGTGTGTGTGTGTGTGTGTGTGTGTGTGTGTAGGGGGGTGGAGGTGGGGGTGTGCATCCTCCCTACACGTGGATGAAGTGATATAAGCTTCATACATCCATTAATTCAGCTAACAGCTTTGGAACCTCCATGAGTGCAAGTCACGACTAGATTTTGAAGGAGGTGTAGGAATGAACAAGAAAGGCTTTATATCCACAGACCTGACTCTATAGCAAACTGGGGGAGGCCAGGAAAATTGACTGAAAGCCTCGTATTGACCATGCAACGTTCTGGGCACTTGACATTCTTTAGCTCATTAAAATCTCACAGTAACCCTTTTGAAGTAGACCGTTTCCATGCACACCCCCTTCTTCCCATTGAGTGGTTGAGGGGGCTGGAGGCTGAGAGGTTGAGTAATTAACCGGGGTGGCAGAGCTCAGAAGTGGTGGACGTGGGTCTGACCTCCTCTCCTATTAGTGCTTTTCTAGAAGCATCTAAGAGAGGCAAAGAGAGAGCACGCAGAGGAGGGAGACACTGACTCTATTTGCAGGAGTGATGGAAGGCTTTGCTGTAGATCAAGGACCCCAGACTCTCTTTAACTCTCATTCATCGTTGCCTGAGAGAAAAATGCCTAAGGCAAAGCCAGAGGGGTCTTAGAAAGGGGGGAGGAGAGCAGGGAGCCAGAAGGTGAGAGAAAGGAAGAATAACATCGGAGCCAGGGCATGTTGAAAGCCAGCTGCTAGGAACTGCCACCTGTGTGCTTAGCTGCTGCCCTGAAAGTCCCTTAGCACTCCCAAGTGGATTTCCCCCCTCACCCACTAAAACCGCTCGTAATCTTTAGATCAGTTTGCCAAACACTCTAATGATAAGGCTGATAATGAAACCTCTTTCCTTAGGAGTCTGGAGGAGAGGGGGAGGGATGTTTGGGATGCCTGCTCCTTCTCAGATCTTTGAAGACAGCACCTAGGAATTCCCCACTGGAGGCTGCCCACCCTGGCTTCAGGGGCGGACAGAAATAGCCCAGGGCAGAGAAGGACCTGAGGTTGCTGAAGACAATGCACTACTTTCCATCAAGGCCCGGTGGACAGTGTAGCGCTCCATCTTGGTTGTATGCTTTGGTTCACCTTAAAGTCAAAGGATGCATTTCCAGCATCCTTGGTACGAATTAAAAATACATGTATATTTCTTCATTCAGTTTGAGTGGAAGTTTCCATTTATAATGAGCCAAGAAGATCCAAACCCTCCAGTGCCCTTCCCCTCCCACTTCTTTTTTAAAAATATGTATATTTTACTGATTTTTTTACAGAGAAGAAGAGAGGGATAGAGAGCTAGAAACATCGATGAGAGAGAAACATCGATCAGCTGCTTCCTGCACACCTCCTACTGGGGATGTGCCCGCAACCAAGGTACATGCCCTTGATCGGAATCGAACCTGGGACCTTTCAGTCCGCAGGCCGATGCTCTATCCACTGAGCCAAACCGGTCAGGGCCCCCTCCCACTTCTTAGAGCAAAGTTGAAGCCCTCACAAGGCATTACCTGCTCCCCGTGATTTTCGTGTCCTCCCCACCTCCTTGCAGCACCGTTACCTCTGATGCATTTCTCTTTGCTCCCTGGATCAGGCACACCGGCTCTTGTCTGGCCCATGCACGTGCCAGGCGTGCTCCTGCCCCAGGGCTTTGCCCTGGCTAGTCCCTCCCCGGAACTGCTGCTTCCAATGTCTACGGGCCTTTCAGTCACTCACCTTCTCAGGGGAGGCCCTTCCCTGGTTACTCTCTTGCAAATGGCAACTTCCCTCCCTCCGATTCCCCCATCAGGCTTTAGTTTTCAGCAGTACTCATCACTTTCCAATTAAATTATTACTCTATTTTTAAAACTTAAACTCTAGTAAAATGTAAGCTTCGTCAAAACCATGGGTTTCTTGACATGGCTGGGGGTCCAGTATAGTTCCAGAAACATAGTGAATATTCAATAAATACTTTCAAAACGTATTTAACTTATATTAAAAATAGAGCCCAATCACCCAGGTAGCAATGAGCGTACTTAGCATTCTAACATCCTAGGTTTCTAACCATCTCCAATAAAGAGAACCAGGGCTCTTGGAGAGATGGCTGATTCTAGGATTAGGTAAGAAATATATAAGAGGAGCCTGGCAGGTCTTATAGTGCCAGAAAGGAAGCTCGATATTGTAAAGCTCAATATTCACGAAGCTAAAAAGAAAAAATCATTTTTTTTTTAACCCGGGGCATGTCAATGCATCCAATTGCCAAAAGGTGGCGCTCCTCACCCACTAGTCATTTCCTTCCCAAGTCAGGCCGTCTCCGCGCGTGTTCTGTTCCTTCTGTTAGTTGTTTCATAATAAAATATTACACCCTCATCCTCTCCTGGTAAAACACAGCAATAAAACAGGCCTTATTCTCTGGGTCGATCTGTGCTCTGATATATGCCAGTCCTTATTCCTCTGGGTAGACAATGCATACAGTAACTCTTTGTATTTTCAGCGGAGCTCAGCTTATGGCTCTTTGTGTATCTCTCGACTCTGCCATATACCTGAGCACCTTTACAAGAAAATCATCCCTGACCAGATCCAAGATTTTAATTCGTCTCTAGAGTTTGCCTCTCTCGAGTTCATGGACCGTGAAAACACAGCTGGGGCCATTTACAGACTGTGGAAAAACTCCCGAGTATTTTTGCTGAAGTCCTAATTCCAGGATCAGGCTTTGTTATTTCCTGCTTCATTGTCGTTTGTGAAACGAGTTAATGGGCAATGGGCTGTTTCAAATTCGCCCGGCCCCTCCATCCAGGCACCTGCTGTCCGGGCATGGGATGAATTGGGTACAAGCGAGACAGCGAAACGACAGGGATTTGAGCTGACACACCTCACTGAGTATGAAACCAGAGCAACAATCGGGAAAGAGCTGGGCTTGTATTCTGTGAGTTATAGGATTGTGAGGCTTGGGGCTTTAAAACAATCAAGTCCCACTCTGTTATAACGTCCCCACCAACCCGAGATGCTTTTGAGATACACCAATGTGCTAGTCACTGTGGAATAAGGGAGACTTTTTCCAGTCTCCTGACTTATGGGTCATTAGAAGCAAAGACATAAAACATGATGGAGAGCAACATGCCAGCCCTGGGTAAATAAAGGTGTGAAGGAAGCAGTAAATGCCCCCACTAACCCAGGATTTGGGATTCTAGAACCCCCAGTCATTTAGAACACAGGCCCTAAATCATACAGGAGTTAAAAGAATTTCTGAGCGGCATAGAAAATCATCATCAAGTGCGAGCACTTTTCTCTATAGGAATGGAGCCTTATAGGAGTTTGAGGACTTGAATGCCTGGTAGGGTACAAGGTATGTGCTCAGTAAACCTTTAAGGAACCGATGGGGATAGTGGAGAGAGAGGCAAGAGGCAGAACTTGGAGGGAAGCAGGCTTACGGAGCCTGAGGTCTTGAAAGAATGTTTTAAAGGGATCATCCAGTGTAGGGGACATTGACTGCCACTCCTCAGCTGTGTCTAAAGGCGTCACCCCCAGAGCACAATTACATAATCGAGGCTTTCTGTGTCAACATCATTTGTTGACAAAACACGGAAATTGCATTTAGAATGCCCTGTTCATTAGGATCGAAATGTGTTATTAAGATGGTTAGGATTAAACACCACTCATGCTATTAAAAGGACAAATTGGAATTATTTACTTTGAACATCTACTACTGGCCAAGAATGAACTCCATTCTAGAATATAGCAGTAAACACGTTATCTGAAGCATTCACTCAGATCACATATTTTACACATTTTTGGTGCAAAGAAAAAAAGAGACATGACTCCATTATATTATATGCACATGAAGAAAAAGTACACTTGGGCTGAACTGATCCAGAATCCTTACAGTTCTAGTTCAAGTCCCCCGTACAGCAGTGATCAGAGGAAATATTATCCACTGAGACAAGACAATGAAATTTTTTTTTTTTGGTAACATTCTTTTTTTTTTTTTATTGCTTAAAGTATTACAAAGGGTATTACATATGTGTCCTTTTTTTCCCCCGCCCTTGACAATCCCATGGCCTCTCCTACCCCCCAGTGTCTTATGTCCATTGGTTATGCTTATATGCATGTATACAAGTCCTTCGGTTGATCTCTTACCCCCCTCCCTCCTGCCCCACAACCCTCCCCGGCCTTCCCGCTGCAGTTTGACAATCTGTTTGAGGCAGCTCTGCCTCTGTATCTATTATTGTTCAAAAGTTTATAATGGTCTCTATTATCCATGAATGAGTGAGATCATGTGGTATTTTTCCTTCATTGACTGGCTTATTTCACTTAGCATAATGCTCTCCAGTTTCATCCATGCCGTTGAAAATGGTAAGAGTTCCTTCTTTTTTACAGCAGCATAGTACTTACCAGATTAGAAGAACTGCGTTATGAAAATCATGTTGTTTTTCAGTTAGATCATGGGACCACACAATTTTGTGGCTTCTAGTACTCTCTAGAAAATTCCACGCAGCTTTGGTGTGTAGAGAATGAAGTGCCGTTATTTGGAATAAAGAAGAGAGATGAGTTGAGTTCTCTTAACCCAAAATATTTTCTTACCAAGCTCCAGGAAATGGTTCTGGAAAGATTCGTCGGGGGAAGTTTGAACTGAAGTTTAGTAGTTTGTTTCACCTCTTTACATATGGAGCAACAAGACTTGAAATAGTGTCCCCGTTTCTTCTTCAACATGCTCAACCAACGAGTTTCCCGGTAATCTTAGCAAGACTCTCAGCACATCTGCAGTGTTTTTTATGACTTACATTGAATTTTAGAGGTAAAGCTAGATTGTTTGCATGTTGAACTTCAGTCCACATGGAGCCCCAGAGCAGACCTGGGACAGTCTTCAGATCTCCCACTGTCTGTGTCCAATTCTTCCGACATTCTGCCGAGCCTGCACATTTGCTCATAGAAGATGCTCATTATGCATTGGGTTGTTTTTTTAAAATGTAGATTTTTTTTTAAAATCTCTAGGCTAACGTTGAGTTTGCAGAACATTCTTTAAGTGGAAAAGTTTGGGTTTGTCCAACATCAGCTCATTGTAGTGCAGTGGTTCTCAACCTTCCTAATGCTGTGACCCTTTAATACAGTTCCTCATGTTGTGGGGACCCCCAACCATAAAATTATTTTTGTTGCTACTTCCTAACTGTAATTTTGCTACTGTTATGAATCGTCATGTAAATATCTGATATGCAGGATGTATTTCAATGTTACAAATTGAACATAGTTAAAGCATAGTGATTTATCACTAAAACAATATGTAATTATATATTGTGTAATATTTATTTCTAATTACGAGAACATGAAATTTTGGCCTGAAACTTGGAGTAACATGGGTAACATGCTCAATATAACAACCAAAAACTAATTTGTCTTATTTTACAACAGTATGGGGAAAAAGCCAAGGTCGGATGGAAAGGTGAGATTGCTTCTTTCACACAAGATCCCATATTCTTGGGGTATACATTGCTAGAGCCAACTAACATCTTCTTCCACATTAAGACTACTTCTGCATCTTGACT
>NW_005871181.1:401195-416471 GCF_000147115.1 Myotis lucifugus
GTCACTTGAAAACCTGAATGGAACCTTACTTCTGGATTACTGATTCTCTGAGCCCGATTTTACCCGGGGGCATGATTAACAGTCAACTCTAGGTATGTTTGTCCACCACGCATGCACCCACACCACCCAGATTGTGCTGAAAACGGTGGAAATTTCTGCCCAGCTTGCATTTTCCTTGTTTGCTTCCATCAACATTTCTCTGCCCAAATCGTTTTTTTTTTAAAAATATATTTTATTGATTTTTTACAGAGAGGAAGGGAGAGGGCTAGAGAGTTAGAAACATCGATGAGAGAGAAACATCGATCAGCTGCCTCCTGCACACTCCCCACTGGGGATGTGCCCACAACCAAGGTACATGCCCTTGACCGGAATCGAACCTGGGACCCTTGAGTCCTCAGGCCGATGCTCTATCCACTGAGCCAAACTGGTTAGGGCCCAAATAGTTTTTTGTGTGGCTCAGCTCCTCCATCTTTTTGCTACGGAGGGCCGATCCCAGCTGTGTCCCTGTGTATGGTGAGACACTCACCACCTACATCAACACGCGTCGAGAAACAGCCCTTTGATGGGGTGATGGCATCAGAGTTGGGGCACCGTGGCCACCTGTGTCAGCTCCTCTTGGTCCTCCCTCCCCTCGCCCTCAGATGATGAAAGAATGATCTCCGCCGGAGGTGGAATGCTCTGTTGCCGCCGGCTCCCCTCGTCCCGAGCCGAGAAGATCAATTTCATGTCAACTTGTTTAGATGGATACCCAGGCCACCTGGGCCTCAGCTGTCAAGAAAGCCGGTTTTTTACTTAAACAGCAGGCAGCTATCAAAATAGCAGAGAGAGAGAAGGGGGGGGGGGAGAGGGAGAAGGAGGGAGACGCTATCAGACTTAATATTGGCACATTAGAGGGCTGGAGAAGAGGGAGAATGGGGCCTTTGTAGGCTCCTGGATCAACAGGCCAAACAATACAGCCACTGTTCGCAGGTTAGAGCTATTACACCCCCCCCCCCCCCCGGCCCCTCTCTTCTCAAGGAAGCCACCCTCTGCCCACCAGCATTACATCCATCCATCCATGGGGGATTCACGTTGCCACCATTCGACAGCTGCTGAGGGACACCACCAGGGCTCCTCCCCCGGAGCCGCTGCGTAAAAGCAGCTGTCGGAATAATCTCTCGTGTTCCAGCCCTGTGTCCAGCAACAGAGGATTTAGAGCAGCGGTTCTCAACCTGTGGGTCCCCGACCCCTTTGGCGGGCGAAGGACCCTTTCACAGGGGGCGCCTAAGCCCATCCTGCATATCAGATATTTACAGGACGATTCATCACAGTAGCACCTTACAGTGATGAAGTAGCAACGAAAATCATTTTATGGTTGGGTCACCACATGAGGAGCTGTATTTAAAGGGCCAGAAGGTTGAGAACCACTGATTTAGAGTTTGGGTTTGGAGCATGCTTGGAGAGACTGTCCGCTTTTGTTTGAAACTGATTTAATAGAAAACAGGGATGCTATTTATGTTAAAAAAAAAAGGTGGGGGGAGGGCAAGGATAATTTGCTTTCGAGGTTTATAAAATAGTCTTTTTAGTCACTTTCATTCTAGCGTTAAAAATGGCACATGTTGTGCCTGGCCGGCTTGGTTCAGTAGTTGAGCATTGACCTATGAACCGGGAGGTCACAGTTCGATTCCTGGTCAAGGGCACATGCCAGGCTTCGGGTTCGATCCCCAGTAGGTGGCATGCAGGAGGCAGCCAATCAATGAGTCTCTCTCATCATTGATGTTTCTCTTTCTGTCTCCCTTCCCTCTGAAATCTATAAAAACAAAGCAAAAAAAAAACAAACAAAAGAAAAAATGGCACGTGCCTCGTGCACCTCCCTGATACAATACTTGGAGGACAGTGAGCTTAGCTGTGACCCTGACCGTCACCTGGGCTGCCTGCAGCTGCAGACGTTCCCTGGTGTGATCAGTTTGCTCCAACCCCCCACTCTGTTCCTTTGCCAACGTCCCTCTCCTTTTGCTTCTCTCAGGCCCCGTACATCCTTTTGAAACCACTGAGCCAATTCTAGAACTCCCCTGGAAGGACTGATTGTCCTCATTGTTAGCACTGGTGGGGAACCGGAAGTAACCAAAATTGCAGCCTCAAAGAAGTGAAAATCGACCTTCCTCCTCCCTCTTGTCAAAAGACCCTCACACTGGCCCTAACCGGTTTGGCTCAGTGGATAGAGCGTCGGCCTGCGGACTGAAGGGTCCCAGGTTCGATTCCGGTCAAGGTCATATACCTTGGTTGTGGGCACATCCCCAGTAGGGGGGGAGGGTGTGTGCAGGAGGCAGCTGATCGATGTTTCTCTCTCATCGATGTTTCTAACTCTCTCTCCCTCTCCCTTCCTCTCTGTAAAAAATCAATAAAATATATTTTTAAAAAAGACTCTAACACTGGGAAGTCCAGTGATGCGATTGTAGGTTGACAAAGATAAAAAGAAAAATTGTTCCCTGGCCGGTGTGGCTCAATTGTTTGGGGGTCATCCTGTTCACTGACAGGTTGCTGGTTAGATTCCCAGGTAGGGCACATGCCCAGGTTGTGGGCTCGATCCCCGTTGGGGGTGTGCGGGAGGCAGCCAATTGATATTTCACTATCATGTTGATTTCTCTCTCTCTCTCTCTCTCTCTCTCTCTCTCTCTCTCGATGCTGTACACAGGGATTAAATATGTAAGGCAACCCAATCTGCAGAATACCCATCGAGTCACCCCATGAATGCAGTTGTTGAGTGTTGGTCATATTTAACAATGGGAAAAATGACTTATAAACTAGACTAATTTTTGTATTTTGTCTTATAGTGAGCTCCTAGGTTTTTGGTATGGGATGTATGGAATTCTCTCTCATTTTTTTAGGCATTAGTTGTCTCATGAGAAAGAGGACCCAAGATACAGCATGTCCCCCCAAAATGTATACACCCGTTAACAGCTGATAGCTCAGTTTTGAAAATGAAACATATTTTAGTAAATACTGCCTTTATAATTATCCAATGTGTGTGTGTACTTTTTGGACACCCTGTATATAGCTCACCGTTCTTCAGTGCACATATGAGGAGAGGACAGAGGAGGGAGGGGAGAGGGAGAGGGAAATGGATTCACTATAAAGATCCTTAGGAGGTTTATTTGCTGTCAGGAGCCAGAAAACAATCCACGCTGAACTTTCCCCTTCCTGGCCGAGTTCTCAAAGCTGAGGTTTGCCTGCTGACTGTGCACGTCCTTTTATCATGAGTTTGGTTTTTCCGTATCAAGCCCTTCCACAGAGAAGAGATCATTTACTTTCAATTAATAAGCCACCCTGCAATTACCTCTGTCCACAACCGCGCGGATGCTTCTGTGCGTGCAGGCGCCAGCTCACACGTGACACACGTCTCCCCAGCAGCTCCCCTCATGGTCTCTGCTCCTCACTGTGTTTCTAGTTTGCCTCCCCACCCCCCGTTTTTTTAAAATATATTTTTATTGATTTCAGAGGGAGAGGGAGAGAGAGATAGAAACAACAATGATGAGAGAGAATCATTGATTGACTGCCTCCTGCACACCCTCTACTGGGGATTGAGCCCAAAACCTGGGCATGTGCCCTTGACTGAAATCGAACCCAGGACCCTTCAGTCAGCAGGCCGAGGCTCTAGCCACTGAGCCAAACTGCCTTCCCGACACCAGGCTCATGCCTAGCAGGTCTGCAGAGGGACCCCCATGGCCACCAGCTCACCGAAGTTCACGTTCATTTTCAAACTGAGAATAAAGATCTTTTTTCCCCTCCCATGCCCTGTAAGGATTTTCAGCATTGACACCTATCAATGAGGTGATGTATTGTCACTAGTCCTGATGGCTTTCTTCTTGTATAAAGTATAATTACGCTTTGAAAAGGAACATGCACTGACTCATGAAATGAGCGGTTACTGGTATTTGGAAAATGGTTGGTTCTCTGCTAGTTCTCTTGGTTGTGTTAAAGTGTGTGTGGAGTTTCAGGGCGTGTGGACACAGAATGAATTGCAAACACCTCAAGGGCAGCTCTGGATCTTCTCATCTTTGTTTTGTCCTAATTGACATCAGAACTGGGGCCCAGCTGGTGTAGCTCGTTGGTTGCATGTTGACCCATGAACCAGGAGGTCATGGTTCGATTCCCAGCCAGGGCATATGCCCAGGTTGCAGGCTTGATCCCCAGTAGGGGGCATGAAGGAGGCGGCCGATCAGTGAGTCTCTCTCCTCATTGATGTTTCTCTCTCTCTCTCCCCCTCCATTCCGCTCTGAAATCAATAAAAATTATATTTTTAAGAAACAAACAGAACCGGGTACATCAGAGGCCACGATGTGATATACAGACACAGGTGTAAATAAGAGACAACAGGGAACCATGTTTAAGCTGGGCTGCCCTTTGTCTATTTCCTTCCAGCCCTTTCCATCCATTCTAAGCCAACAGGCCAAAACACAACTTTCTTCCCTTTCTATATTCCTGGGGGAAATGGCGAAATAACTCAACGAATAGAAAACACATGTAAAAAGCAACCTTGCTTGCTGGCTGCAAGCAAGACTCAAACGCTATGAAGATAGTGGATGCTCCTTGTTTGTTAAATATGGCAAATGTTTCCAGGTTGTCCAGAGTTCCTAACTCCAAAATGCTTGTTTGTGAGAGAGAGACATTGTCCCAGCACCCAATCCCTAACAAAAACAATCCATGGTTATAACAAGTTCAGCAAATAGACAAATGCGTCAGCATGGGAGTAAAAATCCCCCATGTCCCAACCATCCGTGAATCACCACGGAAATGTGGTGTGGAATGTCACTGCGGGTTTGAAAGGCTCAATGAGTCTACCTATGCTTTTAGCTATAGCAATGCAATCCAGTGTCATAATAGACTATTTGTTAGCATGAATGAACAGCATGCCTTTGTCCTTCAAATCTTTCTGTTGTGTATCTGTCCTGTTAGGCTAGGCCAGTGGTCGGCAAACTCATTAGTCAACTGAGCCAAATATCAACAGTACAACGATTGAAATTTCTTTTGAGAGCCAAATTTTTTAAACTTAAACTATATAGGTAGGTACATTGTTATTAACTTAATGAGGGTACTCCTAAGGCTTAGGAAGAGCCACACTCAAGGGGTCAAAGAGCCGCGTGTGGCTCGAGAGCCACAGTTTGCCGACCACTGGCTAGGCCAAGTTTACAGCTGTGGTGCTCTACGGCTCTGAGCCAGGTACCATTTACAAAAACATTTTCCTTCGTTAACATTTAAAAATAATTTCTTGCCCGGCTGGTGTCGCTCAGTGGTTGAGTGTTGACCTATGAACCAGGAGATCAAGGTCTGATTCCCAGTCAGGGCACATGCCTGGGTTGCAGGCTCAATCCTCAGGGTGGGGTGTGCAGGAGGCAGCCGATCAATGGTTCTCTCTCATCATTGATGTTTCTCTCTCTCCCTCTCCCTTCCTCTCTGAAATCAATAAAAATATACTAAAAAAATAATTTCTCCTTGTTGGATTGGGGGGATCACAGCTTTAGTTAAAGGAGCCACATGGTGGGGAAGGAGGAACTTAATTCCTTTAGGGTTTGGTGCAATGGAACTCTCAAGATGTCAGCGGTTCTAACCCTCACCACCACCACCACCACCACCCAAAAGCAAAGCATTCTTCCCTTTGAATTAAATCAGGAGCATTTGGGTCCTACTGCCAGGAGCTGGTAGGTTAGGTGGCTGCACTTATTTGCATTTTAGCATTTCAGGCTAACAAGTAATTAACTGGCTGTAGCATATGCAGCAGACCGAGGCGGTCTGCAAGGATTAATGAATTAATTAATTAATTTATTTCCAGCCATGACAGTTTTAGTCTTTCCCCTAGAAACTTGCGGACTGTTGGTTTCAGCCTCGAAGACAGCGGTTCTCAACCTGTGGGTCGAGACCCCTTTGGGGGTCGATTGACCCTTTCACAGGGGTCGCCTAAGACCATCGGAAAACACATCTATAATGACATATTGTTTTTGTGATTCATCACTATGCTTTGATTATGTTCAATTTGTAACAATGAAAATACATCCTGCATATCAGATATTTACATGACGATTCTTAACAGTAGCAACCTTACAGTGATGAAGTAGCAACGAAAATAATTTTATGGTTGGGGTCACCACAACATGAGGAACTGTATTAAAGGGTCGCGGCATTAGGAAGGTTGAGAACCGCTGCTCTAAGGGCTCCTGAGCGGGGCTGCTCCTTCAGCTCCCCGAATGGCCGGACAGAACAATAAGATTGTGTAACCACCCGGACCGAAGCCCTCGTCAGGGACAATGGAGCCACAGAAAGCCCTTTTCATCTTTTCTCGCAAGGGCCCATTATTCCTGCGTATCTCCCCTCCGTGCTTCATGGAAAGGTTTGTACAGTAAATAATGAGTGACTATGTAGTAGTCCTTTCTTCTCCTGCCAAGCGCCTTTTAGCTTTGGCAGCGACTTTGTTTTCGCTGTCATCATCTAATGTCTATTTATTTTACGCGGCTCCAAAGCCAGTGAAATTCCCTTATAAATCCCAGGTCGTGAAGACGCAGCAGCAACCCGATGCCTTTTATGCAATGTCTCCAGTGTCCTCTGCTTTTTCCAATTAGGTTCAAAGTGGTCAGTGGCTCGAAAAGGCTCCGGGCAGGAATCAGATGTGTTTGAACAATGCGTTCCCCAAGGCTGCGCAGAGTGGATGTTTGGATTGAGTTAGAGGACAGGTATCAAAACTCAGATCCTCCCTGGATGCATTGGGGTGGACACCCCCAGGTGGCATGCCGCCCCAGGCAATTGGAGGGGCCGCCTCCCCCCCCTCCAAAGGGCACACACAGAGCCCGTTGAATAGTTAGACCTGGGGGACATCACTCACCCCAATTTTCCAGGGCCGCAGTTGGCTTTCGTCAGCACGGCCACGGCCATGAAGGTGAGAACAAGGCGCTTGCAAACCGAAGGGGGAAAGATAAAAGGCAAAGTGTGCAGGAGAAAAGAGAGGCTCTTTAACCGCTCTGGCAGCCCCGTCTCCCCCTCAGCTGCGGGCGGGCTCGAAGATGGATGGGCACAGGTACACCTGGTCCCGGGAGCAGCTGGGGTCTCCATCTGAGTACCATTTAGCTGCAGATCCAGTCTTCAGCCCCAAGGCTCCCCCAATTGCTGTGGTCAGAGAGGGAAAGCGAGAGGCCCCCTGCCTTCTTCCACTTCAGATGCTATTGTTCCCAACAATTGCCTGTCCCGGCTGGCTGCTTATCAAAGCGAGGGCATGGTTTGATTGTGGGCGAGTGGGTGGAGGAGGGGTTGATGAGAGCTGGTGGAGCTCACACAAAGCATCTCATGGAACACATTAGCCATCCGCTCCGTCCAACACATACTTATCATGTCATCTGTTGCTCCCCGCCTTCCAAGCCGTGGGACCAGCAGGAGAGATGGTGCTCCCTCAGGAGTGACATCTGCATGTTGCAACGTGCAAAATCCGGTACCTTGACGTCAGCGCTCTGGTTGTGTGGAGGAGCCAGTTTGCATCCTTTCTCTTTACTTCCATCACAGAGTTGACGTCAGATCCAGCTCCCTCAGCTCCACCAAAAGCCTTAAAAAAATATTGCATCTCTGAAAAGGATCCGTTACGTAGACTGTTTGATGAAAATGTTTCCAAAATCCAATTTGCTAATATTTGAAAATTGAACATTGGTGTTAATCGTGTAGTTGGATGGGCGTGGCACGGGCATTGGTTGAGTTAAATGATCATTTTCGGAGTGAATTTAGTTTAGACGTTGCTGTAACTTTTCCATCCACGTGTTGGGGCCTCTATAAGAGTCAGGCTAGAGGCTGATTTTAGGAGATGTTTTTAGGGCTAAAAGTTGGAGATTTTGCATGAAATGAAATACTGCTTTTTTAATTTTTCGATTTATTGATTTTAGAACAAGCGAGAATGAGAGAACGTGTGTGTGTGTGTGTGTGTGTGTGTGTGTGTGAGAGAGAGAGAGAGAGAGAGAGAGAGAGAGAGAGAGAGAGAGAGAGAGAGAGGAACATCGATTTGTTGTTCCACTTATTCATGCACTCATTGGTTGATTCTTGTATGTGCCCTGACTGGGGATCGAACCCGCAATCTTGGTGTATCGGATGACACTAACCACCTGAGCTACCTGGACAGGGGATGTGCAGCTCATTGGCTGCATCTCATGATGTGGCTCAGATTGGGGGCGTGAGGTATTTCCCAAGTATTCACAAGAGTTAGCAAATCTGATGTGGGGAGAGATTATGATATCTTTTCTGGCCAACCAGGCTCCGTTTTATTGCCAACGTGGACATTTGCCAAAGTTGGCCCAGTCTCTTCAGCCTTCCTAATGTACTCAAGGTCAGCATGTCTGTCCCTAAGGAGAAACCATTGCTGAGAGGCATGATCCAAGTCAATTCTATTTTGCCCCTTTGTTTACTACCCTTTTACATTAAAACACACATTAAAACACACACACACACACACACACACACCCCACACATACCACACACACATATAGAATAATCTTAAGAGCATGTTGGCACATATGATGAGAGTATACTTGATTATCGCCTTGAGTTTGGAAGGAAGAATTAGAGGAGTGGGGTGGGAGGTGTTGGCGGGGTGAGGTGCCTGAAGGGGTAGCAGACGAACCATCTGGAGACGTGCTGCCCAACAGAATTATAAGGCCAGCCATGTGGGTAATTATCATTGTTTTAGTAGTCTCGCTAAAACAGTATAAAGAAACTGGTGCGAATTAATTTTCATAATGAGCTATTCATTCATTTAACCTGACATTCAAATGAATACCATTGGACATGGAATGAATAGAAAATTATTAGTGAGATATCTTTTTTTTGCATGAACTCTTCATCATCTGGTGTATTGTAACTTACAGTCCTTCTCAACTTGAACTAGACATATTTCAAGTGCTCAACAGCCACGTGAGGCTAATGGCTTCTGCGCTGGAGAAGGTGGGCTTGAAGGATATGGCTAAAGAGGCAACTTTCTATGTGGAAGGCCTTGTGGGAGCAATAATGTACATTTTAGCTAGCCTCCACAACCGCCCTGTGAGGTGACAGTTACTTTAATTTCACAGAAGCTCGAGGTGAGGTGGCCATATAATTTGTCGCCCAAACTAGAATCCTTTTGACAGAATAGAGTCGCTTTTAATCATCACCCAAGGACAACTGGTATACCCTAGGACTGTCCTGGCGCCGTGGGGTGAACAGCCAACATAGATGCAGAGACAGGGTGGGATGAGTTAACTAATTCACAACACTACTTAATGGCAGCATGATCTAGGACAGGGGTGGGCAACCCCTGGCACGGGTGCCAAACATGGCATGCCAGTAACTTTTGCTGGCATGCGAAACCCTCTTACAATCTTCCATTTACAATTTTTTTCTTAATATCGACTTTTTTATTTTTCTGATAAATTCAGTGTAGGTGCATCTTAGATAAATAAATAATTTTACATAACATGTATACATTAAAAAATAAACGTATTTTTCATCATCATATACTGTGTTTTTGTCGCTCGAATGAATTTTATTATTTCTTCAAGGTTCTTCACAAACGTACAGCTTAAGAGATATCAAGTAGGCGTACCATGTTCTCAAAAAAATTAGGGTTGGCACGCAGAAGAATTTTGAGTCAGAGATTTTGCTGGTTTTGGCACGCACTCACAAAAAGGTTGCCCACCCCTGATCTAGGATTTAAAGCCAGATCTGTTTGCCTCGAAAGCCCGTGCTTGGACTGTGCTTCTGGTATTCCTTCTAGAACCCTCCCTTGACAGTTTGGTTAACCATGGTAAGCTGGAAGCGCTGGTCTTGCAATCTGTTGGCAGCGTGGTTCTCTAGCAAACAAAAAGGACTCAGCCTGTGTCTGTTCTTAGAAAGGCCCGTCCAAGGAAGCAAACTCGCACCGCTGTCAGCAGAGGTGGGAGCCAGCTCTGTGTGTTTGGAGGCAGGTGGGGGCGGAGGCTTGCATGACTCTAGCATCATTTTCTCTGCGACGCTCGGGTGTACGGAGCTGCGTTCCTTGCTGGGAAGCGGATCATTGGAATCCGTTCACAGGCACAGAAAGAGGCCAGAAATGAATGCGGGAATTGAAAACATTGTGCGTGCTTTCTCCAGCTCCTTTTAGATCCCAGAGAAATGGAGCGCTGTCTCCAACGTGGTTTCTCTGATCTCAGTCTGTGTTCCTCTGTGTGTCTGACCTTGCCCTCACAAATGCACATATTGTCCCCTTTAGTCATACCTGCAGCTAACGATGGCTGCAGAAAATTCCAAACACAGCAAGAGAAAGGAATATGGCTCTTATTAATAGTTAGCATTTATTGAGTGATTACTGTGTGCCAGAAGCTGCTTTAACTGCCTTTTATCTATTACTAGTAGCTCATTTAATCCTAATAATAAAACTGTGGGATAGATACTACAATTATCTTCATTTTACAGATAAAGTGGCTCAGAGAGGCAAGGTAACTTGTCCAAAGTCACACAGCGAGGGAGTGCCACAGCTTGGTCTTGAACTTCGGTCTGGCTGATTTTGAATCACTCATTTTATATTAAATAAAAATCAAACCCACCTCCATTACTAAGGGCATTATTTGGAGATAATCAATATTGCACATTTCCCTTGTACGATTAAATCTCTGTTGTCCTGAGATTCCCTGAGAAATATATTATTAGCGAATTGAATGAGAAAGGGGATTTTTTTTTTGGTTCTTGTGTTTCCTGTAATGGCAGCAGTTCTTTGGGGGATATTTGTGGAAATATTGGGGGCATTATGAGCACCTTTCTGTCCTGTGGGTTAAGAAGAATCAGACTAGCTTCCTGGTGTAGCTGGCAATCTAGTTTAGGACTAAAGATGAGCTCCTGTCTTTCCGTGTCTACTTTTCAATTATGCTCATACTTGGAAATGTTACAGGTTCGTAAGCAGTGCCATTTTTTCTCATTCACACTCCTGTGGTTGATAAAGTAGATCATGGAAGCTGTAGAACTATAGATGTCTGCCATGAGACTCAACAAGCTGCTACCAAGTGGAATACAAAGATGGGGGACCCAGAATTTGTTACTTTTTTTTATATATGTATACTAGAGGCCCGGTGCATGAAAATTCGTGCACTGGGGTGGGGGTGGGGGTCTCTCAGCCCGGCCTGCCCCCTCTCACAGTCCGGGAGCCCTTAAGGCAATGATTCTCAACCTTCCTAATGCTGCGACCTTTAATACAGTTCCTCATGTTGTGGTTACCCCCAATTTCATTGTTACAAATTGAACATAATTAAAGCATAGCGATTAATCACAAGACCAATATGTAATTATAGATGTGTTTTCCGATGGTCTTAGGCGACCCCTGTGAAAGGGTCATTTGACCCCAAAGGGGTCACGACCCACAGGTTGAGAACTGCTGCCTTAGGGGATGTCCTACTGATGGGAAGCCACTGGGATGATCAGGGGAAGGCGCTGCCCCCATTACCCCGCTGCTGCTGCCACTGCCAGCTGAGGCAGCTGCGAGGCCTGAGCCCCGGGCCTCACAGCTGCCGGAGATCAAGGCTGCCTGAACCCCGAGCCTCGCAGGTGCCGTGGCTTTGTCCAGATGGACATCCAGATGGTAATTGGCATATTACCCTTTTATTAGTATAGATATTATTGATTTCAGAGAGGAAGGGAGAGGGAGAGAGAGATAGAAACATCAATGATGAGAGAGAATCATCAATCGGCTGCCTCCTGCACGCCCCCCACTGGGGATCGAGCCTGCAACCTGGGCATGTGCTCCCGACTGGAATCGAACCTGGGACCCTTCAGTCTGCAGACCAATGCTATATCCATTGAGCCAAACCAGCTAGGGCATATATGTTATTTTTAAAAACATGTTTCTCCTGACTTGGCTCTCACTCTGCAGGGGGCTGCCCAGGGAACACTGGGGTGGCATCTCTCTCTCTTTGTTCTGGAAGAGCACCTGATTGGATCCCCTGAAGCACAAAGGACAGATTTGAGCCCAATGTCATTAACTAACTAAGGTTATTATTTGTACTGGACGTATTTCAGAACTGCCTGTGACTTTAATGTGAGCGGTTTGGTGTCAAGTTTTATATTCTGATGGGCATTAAAAAAAATAATGACACGGTCTTTCCCTAAGGCTGAAACAGGCCAAGATCTTATCTGTTCCTCGTGTTAATGGTTGATAGTGAGCGTAAGACACACAATGGCAGACACTGAGCAAACTCAGAGACTGTCCCCAGACAGAAAGGGCTGAGTCTTCATTAGACTTAAAAAAAGATAAAGCCCTGGCCGGTGTGGTTCAGTGGATAGAGTGTCAGCCTGCCGACTGAAGGGTCACGGATTCAATTCCGGTCAAGGGCATGTGCCTGGGTTGAGGGCTTGATTCCAGTAGGGGGCGTGCAGGAGGCAGCCAATCAATGATTCTCTATCATTGGTGTTTCTCTCTCTCTCTTCCTCTCCCTTACTCTCTGAAATCAATAAAATATATATATATGTATATATATATATTTTTTTTTTAAAAAATAGAAGATTAAGTCAAGTCCATTCACAGCCGCAGCTGACGGTGCGTTTCCAGCACAAGGTGGGTCTGTAGAGCGGTCTTGCCAAGCGCTCCCCCTGGAAAAGAAATGAAACCATCTTCCCCATGTTCGATCTTTGTGGCAACCCAAGGGCTGGGATAAAAATAAAATAAAAATCGCATTTAAAGTCCTGGAAAAAAAATGGGGGAGGATTATCTCCCCCATAAAACCAACTCCTAAACCTGAAATTGTATTTCTTCCAGACTCATATGTCACTTTATCTTTGATCGTTATGAATTATTCTTTTTTTATTTCTTTCTGTTTAAAGCCCGGGTTGAGAGAGTCGTTGGCAGTCCGTTCCCTTGGAGTTTCAGTAGACTTATTTATTGAAAAACACTCACAAGTGAAAATTCAAAAGTGCTTCTCCTTACGCTCATCTGAGCCCCCCAAGCTCCGTGCCTGTAACGAAGTGTCTGTATAGAATTATGGGCAGAGTGGAGTAACCACCCCTGGCTTCAGACTCCACTTTCCATGTCTTTTAGTGCCAAATACATTTGCTTACTCAGATTTTCGCTTGAATCATATTCCTCCTCCCCAACCCCCACTTATTTTTTTTCTTTTCAGCTGATTCCAATTTGTGAGATAGCTGGGAAGCTTTAAGGGGAGGGATCTGAGAAAAGGCCTTGAATGGTGGAGCAGAGGGTGGCCAGGATGCTAAGCCTTTCAGGTATGGAGAGATGACCTTTCCTAGTGGAATCACTGGGGATGTCAGCAGGAAACTCGATTTCAAATAGGAGCTCCTGGGCGCATTATCATTGCTAAAGGAGATTCATTTCAGCAATGTTGGGGGGTTAATCCTCACCTGAGGATATTTTCTCCATTGAATTTTAGAGACAGTGGAAGGGAAGGAGGGGGAGAGAGAGAGAAACATCGATGTGAGACATCCATAGGTTGCCTCTGCACATGGTTGGGCAGGGGAACGAACTTGCACCCAGGAACCGGCACTCACAAACCTACAACTCAAATATGTGCCCTTGACAGAGAATTGAACCTATGACCCTTCAGTGTGCAGGCTGATGCTCTACTACTGAGCCACACCAGCCAGGGCAATGCAAAGGTCCTTGTAAAGTCAGGGTTCTAATAGGCTCTTGTAACCATGGCAATTATTCCCGAAGTCCAGAGCGTGATGGTTAATATCTTCCCCCTGTTTTTCTTGGAGCTTCTCACGCCGCATCGTAGCCTAAACTGGGCCCGTGGAGGAGGAAGCTTGGTGATTCATTTTACCAAGAGCAGGAACAGTCCTCCCGAATACCAGCCATAATAAAGCCATCACTAACACTTCGGACTCTATGGTTTACACAGCATTTTCTCATTCATTATCTCATCTGAGATAATGAGCATTCGGCCACAATACTGCTGCCCCAGAGAAAACTTTCAAACCAGCCCTTCTCAGATCCAAGAAGGGGTTTGCTCCAGCTCTGGGTGTGAATCTCCAAGGCCAGTAGCCCCGCCCTGGGAGAACAGGAGGGAAGCAGAAGGGATCAGAGACAGAGCTTTAGACTGGATGCCATTCTGCGAAGGAGCCCCGTTTCCCCACCGTATATTTGAACTGAACCCTTGGGGCTTGGGGAGCCGGTGAGATGATGACCCGCTCTCTGAATGCCGTATTGTGTTTGAAACAGAAAGCCGCTCCATAAAAAATTTGTCTTGTGAAATGTCAAGTTTGGGGGCACGGATCATATTTGTCCAATGAGGTGGTGTAAGCTGAGCATGGGCTCCCCGTGTCTGTGCTGGAGAAAAGGTTCGTAGAGGAAAGCCCACACCATCCGAAGCCAGATGGTGCTCAGTGCCCAAAGTTGTGGGAAATCACTGAAAAAAGCAACACTGGAAAGAGAAAGGACCGAATCCTAGAAAACCCACTAGGACACATGTTATGTTTTTGGAGCCTCGGGAAGAGGGAGAGTGAATGAGCACACACTGCAGGAGGCCCAGGTGGGACGTAGTCAAACCCTTATGTGTCTTATAGACGAAATCCAAGTTCATTAATTACATTCTTCTTCTTAACCTCCCCCACACCACCCCACCCCACTTCACCCCACCCCAGAGTCACTCAGCTGTTTGCTGAATAAATAAATCTCCTACGAGAAGCCCTGGCGGTGCGTTAGGGAATGGAATAACTGATGTGGAATCCCACACGGAAAATAAAATCGGGTGTGATTTCAGGGGCAAGCATCTGCGGGCTGGCTTGTGTTGAGTTTAATGAACAGAGGATCCTAGTAAAGTGAGAAACGGCACAGACGGGCTTCTGTGTACCAGGCCACCACCGTGTTCCCTCCCCTGCTGCGCAAGAATAAAATCCTAGCTCCTCTCTGTTGCCAGGTTCCCCATCTCCATGGGCCAAAGGGATGCGGGAGCCGTGTAGAAGGCTGACCCGCCATAGAAGTTGCCCTTGAATTGCAGCCACTCTTCCTGTCGTTAGCCATTCCCTGTTCCCTCACGTCGGATTGTGTGGGGTCTGACCCTCCCAGGTGCTCCCCTAGCTGCTCATTTTCCTGGGTCATCCAGTCGGGCTGCCCCACTGGTCGTCGGTGCTGCAGGGCCACCTCCCAGCTTCCATTCCCGTGATGCCTCCCCTGCTCCCCCTACGAGCCCCCCACTTTCCAGGTTTCCCTGCTCCTGTCCCTGGCCTTGACCCAAGTTTGTAGTCCTCTCACCAAGATGAGTCCATCCCTTCAAAGGGGAACTTTGAACTCCACGATTCCAAATCCAAGAAGATTTC
>NW_005871181.1:416991-476552 GCF_000147115.1 Myotis lucifugus
GTTTTGGGGGCACTTGGTAAAAAATGAAGTTGGACCCAATCTAATAGGAGAGAAACCACGTATTCAGATGGTGCTCCTGAAGCTAGGTAGGGACAGATTAATACACAAAACACAGCAAAGAATACTGACAAAGGTGCGGGTTCGTGCTGCTGGCTTGGAGCACGATCAGTAACATGGTGAAGCCACGCTCCCCAGCAGATGACCAGCTTGAGATGTGTTTTTTTAAAAACTATATTTTTATTGTTTACAGAGAAGAAGGGAGAGGAAGAGAGAGAGAGAGAAACATCAATGATGATAGAGAATCATTGATCAGCTGCCTCCTGCACACACACTACCCCCCCCCACTCGCCACACACACACACACACACACACACACACACACACACACACACTCAGGATCAAGCTCGCAACCAGGGGTTGTAGTCCTCTCACCAAGCTGACTTTAGCCAGGTGGTTACTGCCAGACAGGTCCCTGGAATGGAGCCCTCTGCTAGACTTTAAGAGTGTTGATCCTACATGGCATTGTGTCATCCAATGAACTTGAGTGGCATCGAGTCCTTTAAGCACCTAAGCCTCCCAGTTCTTTGGTCCTGTGATCTGGACAGAAGGTAGGGGCATTTACCCATGTGCCTCTGGGCAAAGTGTGCCCCTGTCTTGTGGGTAGGAAGTATCATTGCTTGCTTTTCAGAAGTCACTTTTGAAGAGCTTCCCTCCGTGCGTGTGGATGTTCTTGTCCTGACCTGGTGAAGGAAAGAGCAGGAGCATGGGAACTCAGGGTCACTCACCTTGCTCAGGGCTCTTGGGTCCATGAATATGGAATAGAGCAGGAGCTGCGTCTCTTTTTCAGGTTCAGCTAACACGTCTTTGCTTACAAGAAGCCAGAGAAGCTATTGTTTGATTTCTTTCATTAGGAAGCTCACCAAATGTTTGGCCCTAATTTCTCTGCTCCTTGGAGCCAGCTGGAAAACACCACAAGATGCGAGATGTAAGGAAACACTAACCCACTCAATCAGTCACACACAAAATCTGTGTACCAAGCCTCTCTTGGCCCAGTTCTCTTTGCCCCCTTTATTCTACCTCAATCAGGTTTCATTTACTTTCTTAGAAAAATGGAGCCTTTTGAGTACTTGCTTGGAGACTTCCATCTAAGTTTATACCTACTCGGTCATGCCAAGAGACACCGACACCAACATGGCGTCTGCATGAGTGTTGAATGCCTGCACGGTGCTGTGCTCAGGATTACAGGCTTTGGAGGGTGATTCAGATCACACAGGGCGTCTCTGGAAATCTGGGATCGGAACCCTTCTGCCCTGGTGGGGGACCTTCCTGCAAGATCTATTAAGGAATGGCTTATTGAGAAACTCAGTAGTGACTATAAATAAGAGAAGTAGCTAGCATTTATTGATTACTAATGGTGCTAGGCAACCCGCCCAGCAATTTTCACCCATTACATAGACGTCATCCCCTGTATGAAGGGACTATTATTATCCCAATTTTATGTTACACGTTGCTATTTATATAACCTAGAGGAAATAAACTTTTCAAGTCGGCTCATGCACTGGGGAATGAAATACGCGTTTATACGTTTGGTGTGATATTTATAAAGCATTCTTATCTACTCATTGTAGAAGGTCTTTGAAGCTTTCATTAGCTACGGTGCACACCGTGAGCTTCAGAATCACTCCATTTCTGGTGGGAAGGCCCTGCTAATGAGTGTATTTTAAATCCCTACGTCAATCAGCCAGTTTGATCCTTTCCAAACCTATGTAACGTTCTTCTGTCCTCAACCAACCATCAGAGGGGTTTCCATAGTCACAGGTGTGGTGTGTTGGGAGGGCCTTAGAGTCTCTGGTCTAGACTTTCTCTGAAGAATTCCACCCAGGAGTATTCGAATAGTTGTTCGTTCGACCTCCATTGAATAACATGGCATAGTGGTTAGTCCGTGTCATTAGAAGATCCTTCTTTGTCTGAAGCTGAAGTTTTCTCTTCTATGTAGCAGTCATCAATGCCTTTGTAATTCTTGTCCTGAATGTTGAAATGTAATTTTTCTATTATGAAATCTATTAAGGATAGACACCATCTCTCTCCCCACCCCCCCATCCCCACTATGGCACCGATCCAATTTCCATGGCTTGAGTCCATCCTTATCACGAAGAAAACATCTCTAAGCTCAAGTATCTTCAATGACTTCTCAGTAACAGCAACACTCCTACGAAGGAGAGAGTCCATTGCACTGCCTAAGCCCCTTTAAAACAATTTATAATGAAGGTTATTGGTTTAAAAAAATTTATTTTACTATGTTACTTTGGCCATTTACAGTAAGTTAGTGGGGTTTGCTTTAAGCTGAGGGGGGCAAAGGGATCAGAGGGTGGGATATAGGTTGGGGGTATTAGTGCCCAGGAGATGACGTGTTTGAACTGAATGCTTGATGTACTAGTATCTGTTATGTGACAAGAAAGAAGCCTACTGAATCCAAAAATTCTAACAAAAACAATGGTTAGTTCCTGGTCAGGGGTGACAATAGTAGGGCTGCCTTAACAAATGAAGCCACTGGGGACTGCCCCCAGCCCCCAGCCCCCAGCCCCCAGCTCCCATTCCTCTACAGAGTGGCTCACACAGCAGGATGTGTCCCGTGCCAGGACTGGGTGGATTCAGGAAGGAGAAAACTGGGGACCTCCATCAGGAGTTTTCCTAAGGTCACATGACTCAATAGCTGGGAGTGCCCTACCGTCATTTACGGGGCATATGCATTCAGTTTGTAAGCCCTGAGTGGTCAACATATAGTCCTTGTCAGCCCAGCCTAAGTGATGAAGAATTCACATTTCCCAAGTGCACCGCAGAAGTGCAGCGTGTGTGGGTTGGGGGTGGGAGTGGGGATGGAGTGGAGGAGGAAGAGGAGGGTACAGATTGATGGGAGATTTTACAAGGGTCCACCCAAATCAAGAAAGTTTAATGGAAATGAGAATCAGTTAGGACCTAGATCTGAAATTTAGGCCCAGGTCTTCTAGTGATCAGCTGAGAGAGATTTGGAAAACCACTTCACTTCGCTGAGTCATGATTTCTTCATCTGTCCAATGTGAGGGTTGAACCGGGAGGTCTCTAACGTTCTTCCAATGCTAGCAAGTTAGAGACCAGAAGGTTTGGGAAGTTAAGGTTATTCGTACAACTCATTCCTTCCCCCATAGCCAAGGCCTGGGTAACAGAGCCTGGATCTAGGAAACTGTGAACTCCTGAACATTGGCAGGCCTTTCTGATTTCTCACCTCCCTTAATTTTTCTGTTATTCGCTCTTCCTCCTTTTTTCCTCTTGTCGCTTTTAGATTTACCTGCCTTACTGTTTCAGTCTTGACCGCCTGAGACCATGGTGCCAACATCTATAGCGTGACGTTCTTTGCGCGATCAAGGTTATTGAGCTGAGATTCATTAGAAAATTCATAAATCTCGCCACTTTCCCTGGACGGAGGGTTTTGATGTTTTATTTCTAACCTAAGCTGCTTCCCTTTTGGTAGATATTTATAGAGGCGTAAGTCAAAGAGAAGCCATTCTGCCTCACCTTGTTGAGTATGAAATTATTATATCAGAAGAAAAACATAAAGCATACCCAGGAGGAGCGTGGCGTCCAAGGGTGACATCATCATCCCACCAGACAAAGCCAGGTGGGCGTGTTATGCCTGTTAATTTCTTCAGTTCACGTGTGGGTGAACGCTACATAAGCTTTTTACTACAGTCACATATATGTGTGTATATACATGTACATATACATATATATGTGTATATACACACACACACACACACACACACACATATATATATATGGATGTATGTGTGTATATATATATATATACACACACATACATCCATATATATATATATTTAAAATCCATCAAAATTTCACTGAACTAATAAACCCAAAGCAGACATACTGTAGGACTTGGGAGGCAGTGACTAGCACTCTTTGAAAACTCCATTCCGTTTTGTGGCAGTCTATGGTGGTCAGTAGTTGTCCAGCTTGCCTGGCTGGTGTGGCTCAGTGGTTGAGCGTCGACCTATGAACCAGGAGGTCAAGGTTTGATTCCCGGTCAGGACACATGCCCGGGTTGCACGCTTACAGTAAACACAAGGTTCTTTGGGTCAGAGGCAGACTGATTTATTTACTTACAGGCTCTGTTGGCACCAATTCTCATGCCCCGTGTCCCCCTCAGGGGAACATAGTCAAGGCACAGGAGAGGGACCCTGGAATTATGACTCTTGGAGCTCAGATGGGACAAGTTGTACAGCCTCCTGTCCTCTTCTCCCCAGGAAAGGACAGAGACCTTTGCTCTCTGAAGGGGAAGGTCCCCAGGGTGTCACTTGGGCTGTGAACTGATGGCTCCAGGAAAAACACATCTGCGCATCTCCCCCGGGCGATTTGTTATCTTATCTTCCAAGTCTTGTTTGCCGCTCGCTCATCCTTTAACCCAGATTCCTCAGAAAGCCCGGAACTTGCAGAAACATGAAAATATCCACATCGTTTTTCAGCAAAGGAGTGAGCAAGTGCCATTGATTGACAAAGGCAAGCAGACATTCAGCAAACAGAGTGTGAAGGAAGCCTGATGGACCCCAATGCCAAGGGAACGCCCAGTTTCTTTCTGTCTGTTGGGTGAGGGTGGCCCTAGGCCAGGGGCTGTTGAGGAAGTTGGTGGCCTGTTGAAAACTGCTGCCCCAGACCCAGCAGAAAAGGAGAAACAAAATGGGAGAGGTGGGATGGGGTAGGAAGGTTATGGGATTGACAATTGTAAGAGAGAAGGGAAAGGAGAATTGGATTTATTATAGCCTCACATGCTAGGCACTGCATTCTACATAGGTTCTCCTGTTTGATCACCAGCCACCACCCCGTTCTTCCGATGAGAAAAATAAGACCTATACTGATGACCAACCTTCAGAAAAAATGTTCAACACCAAGCCCACCTGAGTCCAAATTCTGTGATTGTTACGCTGTTCCACGCTGGGTCTGAGTAAATGCTCCGTCTCATACTACCCGTCACCTACCCTGGGAGTCTTGGACTCCTCATCTGCAAAACAGAAATAAATAAAAACCGTAGATTGGTCTGTTTTCTGTTAAGCTGCTCACCAATGAGGCAATGTGCTTACCAATGCTTTCTAAAGTAACATGCTACACAAATTCTCGTTGTTTCTTATTATAATGAAATCCAGTAAGATATTGTTACGGTTTCAGCATTTTGGAAGTTAAATTGCTCCTAATTTTTCACCATCGTATTTAATGCTCCCATGAGCATCTTAGTTCATAGGACTCTTTTCCTCCTCCTATTTAATTATTTTCTTGTATGTGGACAAATTGAGATCCAGGGGGAGAGTGATTGGATAAGATCCCACAGTAGGTTGGTTTTCCCTAACAACCATACCCTAACAACCCTAACAACCGTAAGATTAAATATTGGTCTGTTTCGTAGAGCCTGTGGGAGGTTCCTTAAAATTCGTCTGTGAGCTTCACTTAACTGTTGTTCTGCAACTCTAACATCTAGATGAATGGATAAAATCAATTATATTTCAAAATTGGGGTGGATGGGTATCATTTAGAATTATATTGGAATAAAAAGAGGGGGAGAATTCCTGAGTGGGGGAGGAGGGGTCCATCAGAACCAATGGGTGGAGATGCTGGTCTTTTTTTGACGTCTTAATGCCCTTGGTTGTGGGAAAAAAAAATTAATTCTTAAGTGAGGCAGTTGAATGGACCAGGGAGGCCCAAAGGAGATGGGTGAAACATGGAAGAAATTACTTTCCATAAATTAAAAAAGAGAGAATATTTCATTTCATGGTGCGTTTTCTATTAAACTTACTACATAATTTGTTTCAGCTCATTTTTCTGATTCTTCCTCCCTATCTCTAGGGGCTGGAAAGGATTACCGTTTCCAAAAAATCACATGTACTCTCTTCAGAGTCATCCCAAGAATGTAGGAAAGCCCTAGCCGGCTTGGCTCAGTGGATAGAGCATCTGCCTGTAGACTGAAGGGTCCTGGGTTTGATTCCAGTCAAGGGCACATCGGTTGTAGGCTCCATCCTGGGCCTGGTCCAGGCTCGTGTGGGAGGCAACCAATTGATGTGTCTCTCTCTCTCACATCAATCTCTCTCTCTCTCTCTCTCTCTCTCTCTCTCTCTCTCTCTCTTTCTCCCCCTCCCTTCCACTCTCTCTAAAGATCAATGGAAAAATATCCTTGGGTGAGGATTAACAACAATAAGAAGAATGTAGGGATAAAGAAAAATCTGGAGTGTTTCTTGTACTGACTTTAAAAGATGATGAAACACAATGTTTTCTAAGTGGTTGACTTATCTTCAGTGGTTGTCTGAAATTAGAAGCCCGGGGCATAGTATTACAAGGGCTTCTTGTTTATAGAAATAGATTTTGCAGGAGTAGATGGTGATGGATAATGCATCCTGTGTACCTTGTACAGGTAAACACCCATTAGACAAAGGCTCAACCGCTCCTCTGTGTGTGAGGGGATGTGTATGTGCTTTAGGCATTTAATACTTGAAACTTTCTTCTTAATTATAATGTCATGTATTATTACTTCAGCTCCACATTCCAGCTAATTAACAAACAACAACATGTAGATCTATTTCTGTCCAACAGTGTTTAACAAATGGTTGGAAATAGAGTCATTGTTGATTTTTTGCCTTGACTCTCAGGACTCTTGGTGATCCGGGCCCTGCTTATGTCTCTCACGTCACCTCCCATCACATCTCGGATTCCTCACTCCTCACCTTCCACAGGCCTCCTTCCTGCTCCTCGCACCCTCTGCTCTTCCCACATTAGGGCTCTGGAATTCTCTTCTCTACACCTGTTTCTTGCTGATTAAGAAGGTCATTGTTTAGGGTCCTCTTTAGAGAGCCTTCCCTGACCATCTCATCAGCTTGACCCAAACTACCCCAGTTACTCTCTATCCCAGTGGTCGGCAAAGTGCGGCCCCTTGAGTGTGGCTCTTCCACCAAATACCACGTGCGGGCGCGCACGTACAGTGTGATTGAAACTTCGTGGCCACACTCAAGGGGCCAAAGAGCCACATGTGGCTCGCGAGCCGCAGTTTGCCGACCACTGCTCTATCCCATTGCTCTGCTTTATTTTTTCCTAGTATTGATCATGATGTGACCTTTTTTTTATGCATCTGATTACATGTTTATTACCTATCTCTTCTACCAGACTGTAATCTCCATGAGAGCAGGGTCCTGTCTGTTTTTGTGGTGCCTATGAATAAAGCAGCGGTTCACAGCCTGTGGGTCGCGACCCCTTTGGGGGTTGAATGACCCTTTCACAGGGGTCGCCTAAGACCATCGGAAAACACATATATAATTACATATTGTTTTTGTGATTAATCACTATGCTTTAATTATGCTCAATTTGTAACAATGAAAATACATCCTGCATATCAGATATTTACATTACGATTCATAACAGTAGCAAAGCTACAGTTATGAAGTAGCAACGAAAATAATTTTATAGTTGGGGGGTCACCACAACATGAGGAACTATATTGAGGGTCGCGGCATTAGGAAGGTTGAGAACCACTGGAATAAAGGAACAAATGAAGGAGAGGAATCTGAGTTATTGAGTGCCCACCATGTTCCAACTTGATCACCCATTTTACAGACAAGGAAACTGAGGCTCAGAGAAGTTAAGGTCATAGGCTGGCAGCTTTAGGATTGGAACTCAGATACGCCTTATTCATTCCCTGTGTTTTTTCTTTTGTACCACATTTGCCTCAATTCATTTCATCACAAATCATAGAACCTCTCTCAGTCTTACTTTATCGCCTTGAAAACGAGGAGGGTTGGACTGGACACAGGAGATGTAAATGCCCTTCTAATCCTAAAACTTATACATTTTGAGGCTTCCTCTCCTGCCCTTCTGTAGTTGATCATTTCCGAAGGACCACAGGTTCTCTCCGTATTAGTCAGAATGGAGCACAAGAAGCAAAACCATTCTGGGAGTTGCACACAGAAAGTTGATTTCAAATTTGCAAAAGGACCGCAGGACAGGGGGTCAAGGGCCTGGCATGGGACTTACTCATGGTTGTGGCCAAGGCATCAGAGAGCTGCTGCTACCCCATGTGGTCCCTGCTACTGTCATAGCAGCCGCTGCTTGATACCATGAGACTTGATACCCAACACTGGGCTCCTGCATCTGCCAGCCTCTTAACCGTTACATCTCTGTGACCTGCCTGGTTTACCAGCAGGATATCTGCCCGAAAATAGCCTCCTTCCCATATCTCTAACTCTCAGGTGCACACACCTACATGGGAAACCTAATTGGCACCCGTAGTCTTGATGGGGCCTGGGAAATGTAGTTTTCAGCTTAGGAGCCTCTGAGAACAAAGAACAAGGCTGAATGGAGACCGAGCAATCAGAACCATGGTACCGGCCATACTCTGTTGACCTGTCAATGTCACCTGCCTTTCTCCTCAGCCCGCAGCAGTCCACCTGAGCCTCTGGTTTACGTAACGATCCTGCCCCATTGCTGTCCGACTTCCCATCAAGTCACCTTAGCAAAAATGACTTTCTTTTCCCCCTGAAGGAGTAACATGTCCCCTGACAGGTGAACAGAAAATGTAGGTATTTGGAAAGGTGTGGTAACCTCATTCTGTCACCAGAATAGCAGAAAACATACTCCCAATGTGATCATAGATATGGTGGTTGTATCATTACAAATAGCATTAAATACAACTTAAATGATTTAGCCGAACCGGTTTGGCTCAGTGGATAGAGCGTCGGCCTGCGGACTGAAAGGTCCCAGGTTCGATTCCTGTCAAGGGCATGTACCTGGGTTGCGGGCACATCCCCAGTGGGAGATGTGCAGGAGGCAGCTGGTCGATGTTCCTCTCTCATCGATGTTTCTAACTCTCTATCTCTCTCCCTTCCTCTCTGTAAAAAATCAATAAAATATATTTTTTAAAAAAAAGAGCTCTGCTGTTCTGATGTGGACATGTGGGATGTGTTAGTGTGCCATTGCTCGATCCTCTTTCTAAAAAAAAAAAAAAGAAAAGCAAAAAGCAAAAAAAGCTGATTCTGCAATTGAGTGTGGCCTGAAAGAGCTTGTCCACGTGGAAGACAAGCCCGGCTCTTAACCACGGTTCCCTCCGCACAGCCCGATTCTTCTCCAGGAGGCCACAAGAACAGCATGTTAATTCAAACTGTTCAAAACCGTGAAACCACTGCGTATCTCAATATCCGTGAGCGGACTCTCATTTGCCTACTCTGTGTTAGCAGAGAAATGTTTGGTTTTAAACAAGAGCTTATTTAAGGGGAAAAAGTGTATAGGATTACATTTGAAAATGTAATTACTGAAAAGATAAACCATATGTGGGAGCCTTTGTCTTACCTCCTTTTCACTGAGGCCTGCTTTGGAGAGTTCGCTTGGAGGTGTATGGAAATTGTAATTCTTTTTTTTTTCTTTTTAAAAATATATTTTATTGATTTCAGAGAGAAAGAAGAGAGAGAGAGAGAAACATCAGTGATGAGACAGAATCATTGCTCGGCTGCCTCCTGCAAGCCCCCCACTGGGGATCGAGCCCGGAACCCAGGCATGTGCCCTGACTGGGAATCAAACCGTGACCTCCTGGTTCATAGGTTGATGTTCAATCACTGAGCCATGCCGGCCGGACTGGAAATTGCAATTCTTATCCAAGCTGGATGAGCTGAGCGTAGTCTACTCACCAGTCATACATGTTTGCATTTCGATGTAGTTACTGCCAAACTACCTTATAGTTCAGTGGTTAGAGCGTTGGCCGGCACACCAAAGGGTTAGGGGTCTGATTCCTGGTCAAGGGCACATGCCTAGGTTGTAGGTCATTGCCTGGTTCTGGTCGGGACACGTGCCAGAAGCAACCAATTCATGTGTCTCTTTCATATCGATGTCTCTCTCTCTCTCTCTCTCTCTCTCTCTCTCTCTCTCTCTCTCTGTCTGTCTCTGCCTCCCTCCCTCCCCTCCCATCCACTCTAAAAATCAATGGAAAAAATATCCTGGGTGAGGATTAACAAAAAAGAAACATGTCTTTTTCTGTTTGCACTGTGGGCAGAAAAACACATTTCCTGAGAATACACAACAAAGATCTTCCCTCAAATGGTTTTAGGGCCATTATATATCACCTGCCTGGTCTGCAAAACCCCAAGCTAAGGGATGAATTAATATAAAGGCCCATCCACATGTTGGGGATCTGACAGAATAACATAAATTCCAGGGAGGGGCGTCTTTCAGCCCCAGTGCATCCTTATGTTAGAGATATATACAAGCCGAACCCTAACATGCTAATCAAAGTGTATACAACACACAAACCAAATATCCACAAGGCAGACTTGTCGGATAAATAACATGAAATGAGTGTTCTTGAAATATTTAAAGAAAAGTGAGCCCCGCTTTGGTTAAACAGTACTCAGTAAATTTATGGCAAAAAATCTAAACTATATTATATCCAAGGCTGGCTACATAATTTGCATGGTCCAGTGCAAAATGAAAATATAGGACTCCTTCTTCAAAAAAAGCAGGAAAGAATGTGTCATTAAGGGCACTAAAAGAAAAAGCTTTCTCTTTAAAAACATTTTGTGACTTGTAAAACATAATAGAGATAATAGTGATATACGAGGAACCACATAAACTTTTAAATTGCCATAATATATGGGTGTCATGATTTAAAGTAAATAATACTTTATTAATGTGATATCTTGATTCGTCGTAAAATTTTTCATACTCAATTTTCCACAAACTCATTAGATCATCAGAATTCATACTTTTGGAAATTGAATTTTAATCAGTGTTGTTGAAAGCAGTGTCAGTGATCTTGGCCAATGCAAGTTTGCAAATAATTCTTGATAATACTCAATTTGCAGAAGGATCTTTCTGTTGATGCAACTTGTTATTGGAGCTATTAATCATATTTTATAAGAGTGCGACAACATTGGGATGAATGTCTGGAGCATTGTTTCAAAACATACATTTTTAGTATATCTACTAGAGGCCCAGTACACGAATTTGTGCACCAGTGGGGTCCCTCAGATTGGGCCGAAACCGGCTCTCCAACATCCCCTGAGGGGTGCCAGATTGAAAGAGGGTGCAGGCCAGGCTGGGGGACCCCACCAGTGCACGGGGCCAGGGAGGTTGGCCAGCCAGGGAGGGACTGTGGGAGGGCTCCAGGGCATGTCTGGCCCATCTCACTCAGTCCCAATTGGCCAGACCCCAGCAGCAAGCTAACCTACCGGTTGGAGCATCTACCCCCTGGTGGTCAGTGCACGTCATAGTGAGCGGTTGAGTGGCCTTAGCATATCATTAGCACATTACGCTTTGATTGGTTGAACGGTCAACCGGTCAACAGGAAACTTAGCATATTAGGCTTTTATTGTATAGGATAGCTGATCATTTTTCCCAAACAATGTCTCTAAAAAGATTGAACTCTTTATGCAGATCAGTTCCATTGAATTTAGTTTTAGATGTAAATTTATACAATGGCACTTTCTTGTTTTCTCTAACATTTCCTGTGAATTGTGGAGGTCATGTAAGACACCAAAAGTGGCTTCATGATTCCTACACAATTCAGAATATATGTTTATACATAATGTCATAATATGTTCAATCACAAGGAAAAATTCAATTTAAAATTGTCTCCCTTGTTAATAATTGGTTTACTGAAAGCTTCATGTGAAAATGAGGTTCTTTTCTGTTGAATGCGAAAATCTTTAGATTAAATTGAATCTCTACTTCTAAGTCTGTGGAGATTTGCTCTGCAACATTGCAGAAAAATTTCAAAACAAGATATTCTAAACTTTAGAGAATTTTAATAATGCTGTGATATGTTTTTTAATAATATCCAAATGTACAGTTTTATTTTATAATAATTTGACAAAGTTTACTGCTGGAGCCTGGCTGGTGTGGTTCAGTGATTGAGCATCAACCTATGAGCCAGGAGGTCACGATTCAGTTCCAGGTCAGGGCACATGCCTGGGTTGCAGGCTCCATCCCCAGTAGGGGGCGTGGAGTGGAGATTGGTGATTCTCATCATGGATGTTTCTCTCTCTCTCTTTCTCTCCGTCTCCTGTCCACTCTGAAATCAGTAAAAACAAAGGGAAAAAGTGTACTGCTGGAGCACAGGCAGTTGCTATTCTAGCATGAGGCTGGAGAGCTAATTTGGATACACGTGCTCTTGGGATGGGCTTTGAGGATGGATGCAGGAGCCATTCTCTCACTACTGGTCTTGGCACAGCCCCTATGCAGAGCTCTTACTCTCTCCCTGGGCCAAGGCATGGCCACCACTCTCCATGCTTCCGTCCATCACTCACCTCCTCAGAGCCCCCCAGCTTGTGTGTATCTGTGCGATTGTGGGTGCTCATACCACCCCGTGAATGTATAATCTCTCATTCAGATTAGGTAACGCTCTTTGATATGTCAGTGACAATATACATTTCACATGGCCTTTGTGTGCCTACGGAATGATCCATTACGTGGGCTGTAAATGTTTACAGCCTATTGATAGAGTTGGTCCTCAGCCAGTTTCTCAGGAGATTCATTCTTCAGTCCTTCTATTGCATCACACCCTAGTCTTAGCTCTTTCCTGACGGAATCTGGCATTGAGACCAAGAGCAAGTTTGCCGGAGAAATTTTGGATTTTATTTTTCATGGTGGTTTGAAAGAAAGGTGCCTTAGAAATGGCCTTGGAGAAGTTGGGTGATTGAAGTGATATTCTAACAGTGCTGTTGGGGCTTTGGACAGCGGTAAGTAAAGCCAGTTGGATGAAGGATAAACTAAACTCATTCTTTCCGATGTCTCATCTATCAGGAAAGGAAGCATAAGGGCTACATCTTCCCTTTTAATATGACATGATAAACACAGGAAAGGACACAACATTCATTTCGTTTAATATGCCATGAAGGTATTTGAGCAAGGCAATATTTTATTGTCTGAAAATACAACCAACGTCTATATCATTTCCCAGTAATAAAACATGTCAAGAAGTGATCATTGCTTGGGAAAGTGGAGTTTAAAGAACAACTTTTTTTGGCTAATAAATCATAGACTGTAACCAAATCTGGTGTGGCTACGTTAAACAATAATTATATCTACAAATGGAATCTGAGCCGAAAGGGAAACATACAGGATGTTGCTTTGCTTTGTTCTTCATCCCATACTCACACACGTGTGCACACATCTCACACATGCGCACATACCATGCTTAAGGACCAGGGATGTACTACTTGATGGCCCAGAGAATCTAGACTAGTGGGAACATGGCTGATTTCCCTGTCTCCTCCTCTGAGTCTCCATGAATATGCCATACTCCAGTGATGGAGTTAAGAAATTTACCCCCTTCTTAGAAGAGAGTAGGTTTAGATAAAATTGACTATGCAAGTAAATGAATGTCAGGTGCCCCACCTCCCTTCTATCCTCCAAACATTGTAACACCAACTTTCCCAATTAGAACCCTCAGGCTTGATATTTCCATGCTCATTTCAGATTTTGCCATTTCCCACTTTTCCTCTTCCTCTTTCTAGTTGAGGGAAGGTAAGCCATAGAGTGGTCTTCATACAGTAAGCACACAATAGACATGGAGTAGGTGAAGATACAAAGAGGTTTTTCTGAAAAACAAAACAAAACAAAAAAACAGATGAATTATTTCTTTCTATTCTATTTGTTCTTTGGACAAATGCCCAAAGAGCTCTATGAAGAGATTCCGTTGTTCTTGACTTTGTCCTGAAGGTGAACTTCTGAGTCACCAGATCATTCATTCTCATGTGTTTGTGTCCTTAGAACCCAGGTCTACCTGCTTTGAGGTCTGAGTTAGCTGTGTGTGTGTGTGTGTGTGTGTGTGTGTGTGTGTGTGTGTGTAGGTTGGGGTGGGGGGGTTGCAGAAACCATTCTCAGCAGGTCTGACAGCATTTTCTAAATGTTATTACTGTTGGCAAAGTCTTATCTTAGAGGAGGTGGTAAATTAGCAAGCTGCCATGGAGAAGTATGGTTTTGTAAAATTAGATGGGGTATAAAGAGCCACAATTAATTCCAGACCCTCGGGCAAGAGTGATGAAGTCACTGGAGCCTTTGTTCTCTTGGATTATCAGCTACACCATCTTCGCTTCTGAGGAATAGCAGGCATCTCTGGCTGACAGCCCCATGCCAGGTATTCACTCATAACGTGGACAAGGCCACCCCAAGAGTACGTTTTGTTGTCTTTAGGGGTCTGTTTTCTCCCATTAACTCTAAACCTCGGTGTCGCAATTGATCACATTTCAACATTGACCACAGATTGGTTACCAGCTCCAAAGTAGCCAACAAGATCCACAACGAAAGACCCAGAAAACCTCGTTCATATTAAAGTAAACACATTAGGCCCATGAAGTGTCTCGTATTGTAAGGGCAGGTGCTAGAAAGACTGTAGAGAGATGGAGACTGAGAAAAGCTGTCTTTCTATTAGCACAAAAGCTCATGTTGAGAAGAAAAGGGGGGGAAAAAACCAACATGGAAATACAGGTGCAGAGTTACACAAACAGATGCCCACATTCCAGGGGTCGATAATGTGGGGGTGTCCTGGGAGCTATTCTATGGAGGATGCAAGACCCACCCTCCTTTTGCTATTGGAGCTCAACTCTTTTTGAATTTCCAGAGAAGATCAGCTCCCAGGACTTGCAACAATCCATCTCTGAAGTGCTATGCTGTCAGGTACCACTCACCTCATGCAGATGTCATAGACCACACGGTTTTCCACTCTTGACCAAAACAGCTTAAGATAACAAACCAGTTGAATTTGGAGTGAGATGGGATGGGTCTTAGAGTTCAAACCTTTTCAGTAATTTGATAGATCATGTCCTCAGAGGCATTTGTTAAGAAGAAAAAATAGAGGAAATGGACTTAGATCAGTGATTCCCAAAGTGGGCACTACCGCCCCCTGGTGGGCGCTGCAGCGATCCAGGGGGGCGGTGATGGCCACAGGTGCATTTGTTTTAACTTTTTTTGTATTACCTTTCTATTCTGAGTTCAATAAATAGTTTCATAATTTCAAACTTCAATGTTTCTAATTTACACCGTTCTTTACTATATTTTACGAAAAAGGTAGAAACATTAATACATATATCTTTCTGTTTAATTGCTATTAAAATTAAAAAAAAAATTAATTTCCAGGGGGCGCTGAGTAATATTTTTTCTGGAAAGGGGGCGGTAGGCCAAATAAGTTTGGGAACCACTGACTTAGATCATCATCACTGAAATAATTATCTTTAGGAAGAACCTTTCTGCTTAGAGGAAAGATTTACAATCATACTAATCTAATTCGCGATGGACGTGGGAGTCACCCATATGATGCCTCAACAAATGGCCTCCACACCCACACGGGCTAGCATTTGACTCATCTCACAGATATTTGTGGAGTGCATCCAGTATGCCTGATACGGTTCTGAACACTGAGGATGTGGTCATAGGCTCTTTTCATGGAAGAGATGTGACATGAATAAGGGAAGAGTGATCAGCGGTGGCCATTCTAGTTTACGTCATGGGACGATGGCCTTCTGAGGAGAAGACCTTCCCTGAATTTCAAGAGCGAGTCAGTCACGTGAACACCTGGGAACATGGTGTTCCAGGAGATTTCCCACTTGACGGTGCTGAGGCAGAAGCAAGCTTGGAGTGTTTGAGGCACCAAATGAAGGCACTGTGGTCAGGGAAGTGAGCAGCAGAGAGAGTGGACTGGGATGAAGATGATTGTATGTCATGGACCAGATCCTATCAGCCCCTGTAGACCACAGTTAAAATTTTGGATTAAATTTTATTTTATTTCATTTTATTTTATTTAAATATATATTTTTTTATTGATTTTAGAAAGGAAGGGAGAGGGAGAGAGAGATAGACACATCAATGATGAGAGAGAATCATCGATTGGCTGCCTCCTGCACGCCCCCTACTTGGGGATCGAGCCCTCAACCCAGGCATGTGCCCCTGGCCAGAATCGAACCTGGGACTCTTCAGTCCGCAGGCTGACGCCCCATCCATTGAGCCAAACCAGCTAGGGCTGGATTAAATTTTAATTACAATGGGGGAGCCCTTGGCGGATTACAATCTGGGGGATTATATGATTTCATGTTGTAAATATATCAATCTGACGCTGTGTGAAGAAGAGATCACAACAGGGGCAAGAGAGAAAAACAGGAAGAGCAGCTAAGAGTATTAAAGTGGCTCAGGTTACAAACATTGGGATCCTGGATCACAGAAGGACTAATAGGAAACGCTTGTAAAATATTTGCAATATTCCAGGTCCTGTTCTAAGCGTTTGAAGTGCAGCAACTCACTGAATCCTCAGGGCAACCATATCACGGTCCCATTTTACAGGTGAGGTAACTGAGGCACAGGAGGCTTGGATGGCTTGCCCGTAGCCGTTAAGTGACAGGGCTGGAATTAAAATACAGACATCTGGCTCCAGACCCTGTCCTCTCAGTTAAGTAGTGGAGATGGAGAAAATGAATGTTTCCTAATCACCTCAAAGTTAGTGGTTTTTACATCATGGGTCTGTTATATTTTATTTCTGTGGGTCACAAGTTTGAAATTGGTTTTTACTGAGCTGAGATCAAGGTGTTGGCAGGCCTGCGATCCTTCTGGAAATTGTAGCCGAGAATTTATTATCTCGCATATTGCATCTTCTAGAGTCTGACCTCATGCCTTGGCTCGTGGCTCCGTATCACATAACCTTTTCTCCCTCTGCTTCCATTTTCACCTTCATCGCCTGTTCTCTCTCTCTGATCTCTGGTCCTCCTGCCTCCCTCTTGTGATTCTATTGGGTCTACCCAGATCATCTAAGATAACCTCCTCATCTTAAGACACAACTTCAGGTTCCATTTCTATTCAAGATAACATATTTACAGGTTCTAGAGATTAGAATGTGGACATCTTTTTTTGGCGGGGGAGGGGGACACATTATTCAGCCTACTATAGATAGACTCAGGATACATTTTAAAGGGAATGCCAATAAGAGTTTGCTGACCAATTGGATGTAGTGAATGAGAGAAACTTGCTGGAATTTTGACTGAAAGTACATTGAATCTATAAATGGACTTGAGGGGAAGTAACATTTTAGCAATATCGACTCTTGCAATTTCTGAACAAATGATCTCTCTTTGTTCCTTTAGGTCTTCTTTGATTGGTGCTTTTCAGCAGACAGATCTTGCGAAATTTTAGATTTATACCTAAGAATTTTATTCTCTGGGTGCTATTGTAAATGGTGCTATTTTTTAAACTTTATATTCTCCTGTTTATTGTTGGTATGTAGAACTATGACTGCTTTTTAAAAAGTATATTGACCTTATTTCCTGCAACTGGGAAAACTCACTTACTAGTCCTACTATCTATCCTTTTTGTCAATTCTTTGGCATTCTTTATGTGGACAATCATGTTGTATGTGAATAGAAATGTTTTTGTCTTTCTCTTTTCTAATCTGGTTATACTTTATTTTTATTGCATTATTGAATAGATTGGATGTTCTAATCTATTTAATAATGCAATAAAATCCAGTGTGATGCTGAATAGGTGTAGTGAGAGAGGATGTATTTTCCTTGTTCCTGATTTCGAGGAGAAAGCAATTCAGAAGTTAGCAGCAGGGTTTTCTTTTCCTTCCTTCCTTCCTTCCTTCCTTCCTTCCTTCCTTCCTTCCTTCCTTCCTTCCTTCCTTCCTTCCTTTCTTCTTTCTTTTTTTCATCAGATGAAGGATGAGCTCTTATATTCTTAGTTTGCTGAGATTTAAAAATCATTGCTGTGTTGAATTTTGTCAAACACTTCCTCAATATCTATTGAAATGATTATATGATTTTTTCTTATTGAGTCTGTTAATATAATGAATTGCATGGGTTGTATTTCTGGGACAAAAACCCAGAAATGCCACGTTAACTTTTCTTCACATTGCTGGATTTTATCTGCTGATATTTGATTGAAGGACTTGTTTCTATGTTCATGAGGGATATTGACATTTAGTTTTCTTATAATGTCTTTGGTTTTGATGTTTGGTTTACGGTGGCCTCCTTAAATGAGTTGAGGAGTGTTTCTTTCTTTTTTTTTTTCAGTAGAGATTGTTTAGAATTTGTATTATTTCTTCCTTAAATGTTCGGTAGAATTAACCAGTGAAATCATCCACACTTGGGGTTCTCTTTGTGTAAAGGTTTTTAACTACAAAGTCAATTTTTATAATAGACCAGTGATGGCGAACCTATGACATGCGTGTCAGAAGTGACACGTGAACTCATTTTTTTGGTTGATTTTTCTTTGTTAAATGGCATTTAAATCTATAAAATAAATATCAAAAATATAAGTCTTTGTTTTACTGTGGTTGCAAATATCAAAAAATTTCTATATGTGACACGCCACCAGAGTTAAGTTAGGGTTTTTCAAAATGCTGACACGCCGAGCTCAAAAGGTTCGCCATCACTGTAAGAGACACAGGACTATGCTGGTAATTGATTTCTTCTTGAATGCATTTTGGTGATTTGTATTTTTCAAAGACTATGTCCCTTTCATCTAAACAGTTGAATTTGGGAGCACAAGACTGTTTGCAACATTCCCTTTTATTCTCTTGTCTGTGGGGTCAGGAGTGATATCTCTTCTTTCATTCTTAGGCAGGCAAATGGTAATCACTCTTTTCTCTGTGTCCCACAAATGTTGTTACATTGTAGTTTGATGTTTTTTTTCCCCAGCTTAAAGTATTTTAAAATTTCCTTCAGACCTTTTATTTGGATCATGGGTTACTTAGAAGTGTGTTCTTTAATTTCCAAACGTTTAGGAAATTTTTAAAAAATCTTCCTGTTATGATGTCTAGTTTAATTCCTTTATGATCCTAGAATATACTTGGACTGATTTCTACTCTTTTGAATTTGTTAATGTTTGTGTTATGGCCAGAATATAGTCAATCTTGCTGCATGTTGCGTGGGCAATTGGTAGGGGGAGATGGGGGAGTATATGTCACTGTTTTACACGGCTTCACATTAAAAGTCCTTCTACAGTTTATGTTGCTCAGCATGTTGGTACAGAGAGTTAGAAAGGCAGAAATGTGTACCTTTTTTTGGTTAAGACTATAGTTAGTGGGAGAAACCAGCACAGTTAGTGAAGGGACGCTATCATTTAGAGAAAAGGAAAGGTGGTCCTTTCAAAACAGGATTTCCTGATCGTGGGAGCGTGACTCTGTGAGGTTTTGGTTTGCCTACATTCTACCAGATTCTGGCTCTGTTTTTCCCCATAACCAGGAATACTGGACCTCAACCTGACACGGACTATTGCACAAGGTCTTGGGATCACACCTGAATTCGGGCGACGGTGGGACTTGAGCAATTAAAAAGAATGTTTTATTGACTTTTAGAGAGAGAGGAAGGGAGAGGGCTGGAGGGATAGGAACATCAATGAGAGAGAAACATCATTGATCAGCTGCCTCCTGCACACCCCCTACTGGGGATCGAGCCCGAAACCTGGCATGTGCCCTGACTGGGAATCAAGCTGTGACCTTCTGGTTCACGGGTCGACATTCAACCACTGAGCCACACTGACCCGGCAATAGTTGTTGTCCTTTTTGATGTTAGTTGGTTATGGTTGTTTTTGGGATATGCTCCCTTTTTCATGAGAAACTGCACTAGGTTTTTTGACAATAGATTTGTCTAATGCAGTGGTTTTCAACCTTCCTAATGCCACGACCCTTTAATACAGTTCCTCATGTTGTGGTGACCCCCAACCATAAAATTATTTTCGTTGCTACTTCATCACTGTAATTTTGCTACTGTTATGAATCGTCATGTAAATATCTGATATGCAGGATGTATTTTCATTGTTACAAATTAACATAATTAAAGCATAGTGATGAATCACAAAAACAATATGTAATTATATATGTGTTTTCCGATGGTCTTAGGCGACCCCTGTGAAAGGGTCATTCGACCCCCAAAGGGGTTGCGACCCACAGGTTGAGAACCGCTGGTCTAATGCTTTCTTAGAGCATTTGATATCTTCAATCCGTGCAATGTACTGGGAATAATTTGCTACTTGCTATTTGAAGAAGCCCTTGCTTTTGCTAGTATTTGCTCGACGATGACTGGGCTGACTGATTTTTTGACTGAATCGACTAGAAGTTGGGCTTGTCGATGAAGCCAGAAGTTGCCAGACAATCTAAAAGGGCAACATCATTTTTTTTCCCCTTCTGGGGTGACATGACAAAGGTTCCCGTTTCTAAGTGACCTTTCCAGTCTTTTCAGCCAGGAGCCGTGGGATAAATGGACATATCGGTTCACACCGGACCCTCTTGGAGAGAGAGGGAGCCTTCCTGTCCGCTAACTGCGCTGGCTGTACCTTGGCCAAGTCCAGATTGAAGACCTATTAGTCATGTCTGTCTGGGAAGCACAGCCCGCATCCGTGGCCTTCCGGGTGATGTATGGGCATCTGATATGCGATTTGTCTCCCCTGACAGTTCCCAGCACCTACCTTCTACCCAGCGGCCCATCATAAGGCTCCCGGCTTAGAGGTGCCAGGGATGGAGGTGATGGATTTGTGTTAAACCCTAGGATCAGCAGGAACTGATGAGTCAGCCCGGGGAAGCCTGCCCCAGTGAGAGAGGGAGCTCCTGGACGGAACCGCACGCTGTGCGCCAGCCAGGCTTTGGGCAAATGCCTCCTAAAACCCGGGGCAGCTAGAACGGAGGCGTTACTCGCCCCTGGAGGCTCTCACAGTAACGTCTCCCCCTTCTCAACTCTGTTCAGTAGTTGTGACCCCCTGCTTCTCCGGGCCAGTGGGGTTCTCAGCGGCAGGGACAGTGAGTGCGGACTGAGCTTACAAAAAGGACGTCTTCCTCATGCTCTCCGGTGCGGCTGCTGGGCATTTGTATTAACTTAAAAGAGACCACAAAGTGTGATTCAGATCACCTGAGGCAAGCAGGGCTGCCTTTAAAATCTATCTATCTATCTATCTATCTATCTATCTATCTATCTATCTATATTATTGATTTCAATAATATAGAATAAAAATATATAAATATATATAATATAATAATAAATGTATATATATTATTGATTTCAGAGAAGAAAGGAGAGAGAGAGAGAGATAGAAACATCAATGATGAGAGAGAATCATTGATTGGCTGTCTCCTGCACAACCCCTACTGGGGATCAAGCCGGCAACCTGGGCATGTGCCCTTGACCTGGAATTGAACCCAGGACCCTTCAGTCCACAGACCAACGCTCTATCCACTGAGCCAAACCAGCTAGGTCCAGGGCTGCCTTCTTTTTATAAAATATATTTTATTGATTTTTTTACAGAGAGGAAGGGAAAGGGATAGAGAGTTAGAAACATCAATGAGAGAGAAACATCGATCAGCTGCCTCCTGCACACCCCCTACTGGGGATGTGCCTGCAACCAAGGTACATGCCCTTGACCGGAATCGAACCTGAACCTGGGACCCTTCAGTCCGTAGGCCGACGCTCTATCCACTGAGCCAAACCAGCTAGGGCCAGGGCTGCCTTTGAATGCACGGACAGTTTTGTACGGAAGATTCCACTGGGCAGGAAACTCTTCTCAAATAGACCCCTGTTGTCTGTCCCGTGGCACTCCACCTGTTGCTCTATGTCCCTGTGTTTACTTACGTGCGGGGGACGCTGAAACCACAGGGTTCCCGGTTGCTTTCTCCCTTAGGGATGGAGCGGCTCTGCGGTCAGAGCCACCTGGGACCACGGGGCACGCGCGGGGCACATCTGAGGAAGGTCTGTGTACCACGCTTCCAGGAAAGATATTGACGAGGCCGTAAAAATACTTTCCTTCGTTGCTCAACCTCACATTTGAAACCTAAAATTACAGGCACTTTTCTCTTCCCCGCGTTTATTTTTAGCTCCTCTCTTTTTCCACCTTTTGGGCTGTGTGTGTGTGTGTGTGTGTGTGTGTGTGTGTGTTTTGGCTCACCTTTCACAACACAGTCTATTTATCCTGACCCTGCAAATCGAGGAATAGCAGAGCCTGGGAAGGGCTGTCGCTGTCCCCTCTCTTGGGGACAGTGCATTTCAGCTTCAAATGCCCTCTAGTCGCCTCGTTAACTGTTTCCTATGTCCCCGCCTTTGGACAAAGGTCAGAAGTTGTTACACATCCGAAGTGGTGGGGGTGGATGAATCTGACTTTGTCAGTAACATACAAAGGGCCTTCAGTTGACCCTCTGACGGTCCAGAACAAGGCATGCCAACCCTTCCCTTCCCTGATCTCACCCCATTGTCTCCACCCGATACTCTGTTTCACTTCTATTCATCGCACTATCTGAAATTGGACTGTATTATATTTTTAAAAAAAATATTTTTTGATTTCAGAGAGGAAGGGAGAGGGAGAGAGAGATAGAAACATCCATGATGAGTGAGAATCATTGATCGGCTGCCTCCTGCACGCCCCCCTACTGGGGATCGAGCCCGCAACCCTGGCATGTGCCCTTGACTGGAATCGAACCGGGACCCTTCAGTCCGCAGGCTGATGGTCTATCTACTGAGCCAAACTGGCTAAGGCCGGACTGTATTATATTTATTCCCTTCTCTGCAGGGGATATGTTCCAAGACCCTGAGTGGATGCCTGAATCCACAGATAGTACTGAACCCTTTAGATACTGTTTTTTTTCCCCCCTATCCATGCATCTCTAGGACCAAGCTTATTTGATAAATTAGGCACAGTAGGAGACTGCCAGCAAGAACTGATAATACAACAGGACGATGATAACAGTACACTGCAGTAAAAGTTCTATGAAGTGGCCTTAGTAAGTAAAATTAGGGTGACTTGAACACACAAGATGTTATTCACTACCTGCTTCTGATTGGAGAATTAGAGAGATCCCCAACAGTTTCACTCACATTAATTATAGAGGACCAGGTCATTTTCCATAAAAAATGAGTGGCTCCCAGCAGGACAAAAACACGTATAGAATGTGCTGATCTGGAGCACAGAGTATTTATGTAATATATTTTATCACCCATAGACCTTCCAGAGCGAGGGTTTTCTCCTGGGATGCACTGTTAATATTTCAACCTCTGCATGTGCCAAATGGAAACAAAGATTGTTTGAAAAGGTACATACATGGCTGTCATTCTTCCTGACACAATACAGATGCAACGCATTTAACCAGAATTACTGAAACACTATGTGTTTCTGTGTGTTGGGTTTTTTTTTTTTAACAGGATGTGGCAATATTATGCAAATGACTAATTCTAATGAAAGCCTTTTAAATGCCGTGTGCTACTCCGGGTTCTTTTGGTAGCCAGTGACAGAAACCTAACTCAGATGAACTTGGAGGAAATGTATTGGTTGATCCTGAAACATCTCAAGTTATCAAATGAAGGCTTAAATAATCAATTTGTTGGAAGAATGAGGATGCTGTTAGAGCTTAAAAACAAATGAAATCAGAGTTTCAAATGACCAGGCCCTGCTTTCTGGGTCCCTTATCTTTGCTGTTTCCTGTATGTTGGCTTTTTACTGAAAATTTCTTCCGCGGTGCAGAAAACATGGCCCTCGCCAGTCCGAGACTTCATATTCCCCTCTCCCCCCAACTTTTATTAAAAATATGTTTTTATTGATTTTTAGATAGCGAGGAAAGGAAAGGGAGATAGAAGCCTCCAGGAGAGAGACACATCGATTGGTTGCCTCCTACATACCCCCCCGCCCTGGGGATCGAGCCTGCAACCCGGGCATGTGCCCTGACCGGGTATCGAACCAAGGACCTGTTGGTCTATGGGACGACGTTCAATCCATTGAGCCACACCAGCTGGGCATACCCCCTTCCCCCCAGCTCAGAGGGCAAATGTAGGAAGATGGAGGATAACTGAAGCACAGATTTCTATTTTGACCAAGCTGTCAGCTCCTGCACACATGTAGCAGTTCTTGATTGCTTAAGAGGTCTCTGGTGTGTGTTTGGCAAGTGGAGACCTTCCCATGTGCCTGGCTCTGGGCCAAGTGACATGCACAGCTCTGGGATTCCTTAACCACTCATCTGGCTGCATTTTCTCCCACTTTCTTAGAAAGAAAATTGCAAACAAGGAGAGAGAAAGAAAAGAGGTATTGATCTTACTGACCCCAAAAATTCCTTTCAGAGAAATTCCAAGATTAACATGAAGATTAAAGAGATAAGACACTGCTCAATGGCATACTTGCAGAAAATAAGATCCAACACAGGGTTTCTTTAGAGATTGGGGGCGGGGAGGGTAGAGAGAAAGAGAAAGAGATAGACTGACTCTAACCCTTGGAAATGTGTGTGTGTTCATGTCTGTGTATGTTTCATTCCATGTGTGACCTTAACAGTGATCTTCAGTGACTTTCAAATCTTCCTAGGATGGCGAACAAGTGAAAAAGAATCCCGAATAGAGGCTGCTCTGATTTAGGAAGTGCTCCTGAGATAAAAAGAACGAAAAAGTGACCGAAAAACCTAAAAAATTACTTTTTAAAAATAAGTGTTTAGCCCTAACCGGTTTGGCTCAGTGGGTAGAGCATCGGCCTGTGGACTGAAAGGTCCCAGGTTCGATTCCGGTCAAGGGCATGTACCTTGGTTGCGGGCACATCCCCAGTAGGGGGTGTGCAGGAAGCAGCCGATCAATGTCTCTCTCATCGATGTTTCTAACTCTCTATCCCTCTCTCTTCCTCTCTGTAAGAAAATCTATAAAATATATTTAAAAATAAGTGTTTAGATAGAAGTTACCATGCTTACTTACACAGCGCTGAGATGAGGATGGAGTTCCAAACAGAAAGAGAAGACAGGAGAACGGAGAGCACCTTGAAGGCCCTAGGAAGTCACGTGGATCTGTGTCCTGGGGGATCCAAGCTTCTTTCTCACCAGCAGGAATCACTCCTGCCTTCAGGCTTCCTGGGGGAGGGGGTTGTCTCCAGAGCAAGGTGCCTCCCCCTCCTGGTACTGGGAAGCACAACAAGCATTATGCTCATTTGACTTAAAGACATGCCCTACCTTTGCTCTATACAAAGTGTGGTTCCTCCTCCCCTTTTCCATCAAGTACTAGTACAGCAGCCCGCACATCAAGCTCTAAATTGAAAAGGATCAAGAACAGCAATAGCTGAAACCGGTTTGGCTCAGTGGATAGAGCGTCGGCCTGCAGACTGAAAGGTCCCAGGTTCGATTCCGGTCAAGGGCATGTACCTGGGTTGCGGGCACATCCCCAGTAGGAGGTGTGCAGGAGGCAGCTCATCGATGTTTCTCTCATCGATGTTTTTAACTCTCTATTCCTCTCCCTCCCTCTCTGTAAAAAAATCAATAAAAATATATTAAAAAAAAAAAAGAACAGCAATGGAACTTGGTGGCAGATGAAAAGGGGTTGGTGGGTCGGACAGGCTCCTGAACTCGAGAAAGAAATTTCTCTTGTTCTGTCCCCTGGTGTAGACGTAGTGGCCCATTCATCTGATGCGTGAATGGTCACGGTTTAGTCTTAGACTAGGATAGACTATTTCAAACCTGGAGCATATCGAAGAAGGGGAGAATGAAGGTGGGAGGTGCTTAAGTCATCTATAACTTTGTAGAAACTATTATTTAAAAATCTTTTTTATTGATTTCAGAGAGGAAGGGAGAGGGAGAGAGATAGAAACATCAATGATGAGAGAGAATCATGGATTGGCTGCCTCCTACACGCCCCCTACTGGGGATCAAGCCCGCAACAGGGGCATGTGCCCTGACCGGGAATCAAACTGACCTCCTGGTTCATAGGTGAACGCTCAACCACTGAGCCATGTCAGCAGGCCAACACTCCTTTATTGAGGGCTTGGCTAGAGATGGCTCAAGGACCCAGCTCCAAAATGGAAAATGCTGGAATACATCAATGATGCATTTTAGAGACACTACTGTTTCTTCTCTGCCCTATTTTTTCTTTTTCTTTTAAAAAAAATATATTTTATTGGTTTTTTACAGAGAGGAAGGGAGAGGGATAGAGAGCCAGAAACATCAACGAGAGAGAAACATTGATCAGCTGCCTCCTGCATGCCCCCCACTGGGGATGCGCCCGCAACCAAGGTACATGCCCTTGACCGGAATTGAACCCGGGACCCCTGAGTCCGTCGGCCAAAGGTCTATCTACTGAGCCAAACCGGTCCTGGCTCTGCCCTATTTTTTCAAGGGAATTTTCCTTCAATGTCAATTTGCTGTTCGAGATGTCCAAAAGAGAGACAAAGAGGTAAAAACGACTCTTCTTTCTCTAATCCTCTGAGACCCTCACCTTGGTTGTCAGTAGAGCCAAGAACATCATCAGCTCCTTTGGTTAAATGAGTACTCAGAGTCGCCTTGTGCTCCTCCTTGGTTTTGGATTCTGATGACTTTTTTTTTTGCTGTTGATGACAAAAATCATATGCTCAGGGCACAGCAGAGCATCCATTAGATTGAGAACAAAACTGTCCATAGGCGAGGGATGAAGGGGACCATTATTTTTGCTGCACACGGTGTTTGATGAGCCACATGACCCTGGTCTAAACTGTGATGCAGATGAAGGCCTCAATCAATGGGATAAGGTTCTGCAAAAACACCCTTTCAGACAAATGGTGACAATTAAGGTTAGCTCTCAGAAGAGTGGCCAGGCCCCAGATCTGAACAAAGAAACAATAGCAGGAGCCGCTCCTCAACCTGATAGTTATATGAGCCTCTCTCATCAGCCCCCCCAGAATTTTATGGAGCAGCCAACTTTCCTGGTGATGGGGGCGACAGACTCGGGGGCACCAAAGTAAAAGTTTATGGGGGCCATGGAGAAAAATGGTGGTGGGGGTTTTTCTTTCTAGCCCCGTCTCCCCTCCACCTCCCCTTCTTGTTTAGCTTAGCGCATTCTGAAGCCTGCCATAGCCAAGGCCTCGATTATCAAATGTAATATTCACCGAAGATTACGGCGCGCAGCCTCACATTGGAGACCATACAGGCCTTCAGTGTTCCTTAATAAATTACCTCTTCGTGTAGCAATTAACCCCCTTCTGTGAAGGTTCAGTGTTGCGTTGGGCCCGTGCCAGTGCTAACAGCGAGGGCTTAGCATTTTTTTTTTTAATGGGCTGCAATTACTGCTGAGAGCAGGGAAACATAAAATATTAACACTTAAGCATCTTTTACACGTCTTTGAACGCGAGATTACGTCGAAAACATAACTGACTTTTCATTCTTAAACCTGATATTTGCTTAGAAGTCCACAGGACCCATGAAACCGTTTCAGTAAGTGGTTTCTGCTGATTTATTAAGTCCCAGGAAAGCTTCGTGGAAACCCTTGGCCACCAAATATCGAATCTGTTAAGCATGCTTACAAAAGTCTCGTCTATCAATTCAACGACCTTCCCATATTTTACAGAAGATACATGATTTCCAGCACAACGTGACGGGAGTCCCATTTTTCTCCCTCTGGGCCGTCTGCTCGGGAAGAGAGAACTAAAGTTTCAAGCCGTCCAACTGTTGCGTCCAGGTGAAGTTGACTTAGCCTCTGGTTCAAAATCTCTTCACTGTTATCTTTGTCTTTTTTGGAGTTACCTGCTGTTGTGAAGATCTAACAAGATAAAATGAAATGGAAATGTTGGTATCTGTATATAACTTATTTATTTTTTTAAATTTATTTTTACTGATTTCTGAGAGGAAGGGAGAGGGACAGAGAGAAACATCAATGATGAGAGACAATCATTGATCGGCTGCCTCCTGCATGCCTCCTACTGGGGATCAATCCCACAACCCGGGCATCTGCCCTGTTCTGGAATCGAACTGGGACCTCCTGGTTCATAGGTTGATGCTCAACCACTGAGCCACACCGGCCGGGTTGTGCATGACTTATTATTCTATATTCTCTATGTAGTGTAGATGTAGAATATAGTCATAGATCCATTGCATATACTATATATACAATATACTTATAGATATGCATTACACATGTTCTATATTATATTAAGACGATCTTAATGAATCACTGAATTCTTTTTATCATTTACCATAAATCCATTTCCTCTTAATTGTCATTTAATACAAAGTTTAAATGTATGTCATTATAAGGCTCATATAACTATTTTTACTGAAAGTAAAAGTGAAAACCATGTTGACCACCTCCCTTTATAAACGCAAGATTCAAATCTATTTTTTTCTTGGTTGCCATTGTAGCACTCTTTTATAGTATCCCCAGTGACCTGGAGTTAGCTTAGCCCTCCAACGCAGAGGTAGGCAAACTACAGACCATAGTTCGAGTTCACTGCTGCCTGTTTTTGTAAATAAAATTTTATTGGGACCCAGGCACACGCATTCATTTATTTATTTACTGTCTACGGCTGCTTCCACAGCACAGTGGCTGAGTTGAGTAATTATGACAGAGACGCCATGGCCCACAAAGCTGAAAATAGGTATGCGGCCTTTATAGGAAACGTTTGCCAACCTCTGCCTGTAGATGGACATTCAGTGCCATGACTTACGCTGTGATGAAACAGACATTCACATATCGTCTTGTTATCAGTGTTGATAAATGCATCCAATCATGGGACAGGCTCCATGTGCACTTGAATTTCCATCTCGAACATATTTACATGCAATTCCACATTTCCAACAAAATTCTCTCTAGACCTGGAACCTGCCAAAATTTTCTCATATTCAGACTTCTTTTGTCTTTTCTTTGGGTTACAGAATCTCAGAGTTTAGTTAATGGTTCAAAACATGGCATTTGGGGTCTCTGCTTTGTAATGGCTGACAGTACCTGCTATGTACCTGTCAGTTATTGCCAGAGAGAGACATACATAAGATTGCACATGTCATAAGAATTCTCTGAGCCTTATTTTCTTTCTTTATAAGATAAAGATAATGAGAGTATCCATCTTATATATTTAATTTGGGATTGAATAAGAAAGATGTTATAATATATTCATAGATTATAGCCAGAGCACATAGGTATATCCCATAAAAAATTAATGTGTGTGTTTTTAATTTAAAATTAAAAAAATGTTTTTATTGATTTCAGAGAGAGGAAGAGAGAGGGAGAGAGAGATAGAAACATCAACAAGGAGAGAGTATCATTGGTCGGCTGCTTCCTACACACCCCACACTGGGTATTGAGTCCCTAACCCGGGCATGTGTCTTGACTGGAAATCCAACCCTGACCTCCTAGTTCATGGTCGATGCTCAACCACTGAGCCACATCGGCCAGGCTAGTGTGTGTGTGTGTGTGTGTGTGTGTGTGTGTGTGTGTTTATGATAAGCAAAGTAAATGTACCATAAAAATAATAATGCTAATAATATCATAGTTGCCTCAATTCTTCCCCTTCTATATTACATATAGCCCTTCGTTTTATTGCTGTATCAGTGAATCTGGCTGCTTCTTTGACTTGTAATAAAGCTCAACCGTTCATTCTGAACCAAGATGAGATGATGTGAGGCAAAGCAGAACTCCTAGTTTGTTTATGTTTCTTAATTGGCCTCCCTGATTGAGTCTCTGTGTCTCCAAGCACAATGGACATGTTATGTGTTTCTCTCACACACCAAACAATCTCAGTCCCCAAGCATCCTAGGATCTCAAACCTATGCAATGATGAAGGAAGAGGAAAATCCCAGAGGTGCCCCATGGTGATATCTGAACATAACAGATGATCAAGAATGCTCGGATTCATGCTGACATGTGGAAGTTCCAATGCACCCATCCCCGCACTGCTAACAACGCCACACGGCTTAAACACTGCCAGGCGGATTCTTATTCATCCAGCCATTTGGGGTATTTTTATGTCTTTTAAAAAAATATATTCTACTGATTTTTTACAGAGAGGAAGGGAGAGGGATAGAGAGTTAGAAACATCGATGAGAGAGAAACATTAATCAGCTGCCTCCTGCACACCCCCTTCTGGGGATGTGCCCGCAACCAAGGTACACGCCCTTGACGGGAATCAAACCTGGGACCCTTCAGTCTGCAGGCTGATGCGCTATCCACTGAGCAAACCCATTAGGGCCATTTGGGGTATTTTTAATATCCTGGGCATTTTAACCTCTTATTCATAGTTGCCATAGTATTTGAAATTTTACCATTAGAAAAGCATTTTTTGTAGGATCATCTTTCCATTCTCTGCAAAATAGATAACCAACTGCTTTCTATAGCAACACTTTTCCCCAGTGGTATTTTTGTTATAGCAGTCCACACTGACTAAGACACTTTTTTTAAAAATATATTTTATTGATTTTTTTACAGAGTGGAAAGGAGAGAGAGAGCTAGAAACATCGATGAGAGAGAAACATCGATCAGCTGCCTCCTGCACATCCCCCACTGGGGCTGTGCCTGCAACCCAGGCACATACCCTTGACCAGAATCGAACCTGGGACCTTTCAGTCCGCAGGCCGACACTCTATCCACTGAGCCAAACCGGTTTCGGCGACACTTTCTTTTTTTAAAAAATATATTTTTATTGATTTCCAAGAGAGAGGGAGAGGGAGAGGGAGAGGGAGAGAGAGAGAGAGAAACATCAATGATGAGAGAGAATCATTGATCAGTTGCCTCCTGTATGCCCTCTATTAGGGATCGAGCCCACAACCCGGGCATGTGCCCTTGACCAGAATCGAACTTGGGACCCTTCAGTCTGCAGGCTGACACTCTATCCACTGAGCCAAACCAGCTAGGGCACGACGAAGACACTTTCTTTCTGAATAATTACTTTTGGCAGATGCTGCTGGTTGACTAGCTTCATGCCCATCCCAGACCCCCTTCTTCCTTGCCTACTTCCACTTATAGAAGCTGCCCAAAATACTGAGTGCCTTGACAGACTCCCTTGCAGCTAGGTGTAGCCATGTGGCATTGATTTGGGCTGGATAATATAAAAGGAGTCTGTTGGGACACTTCTGAGAGAGCTTTTCATTTTCTAACAAGAGGATGTCGCTGGCTCCAGGCTTTCCCCTCCTTCCTAACTTGAACATGGACATGATTGATGCCTGGTGCTCCAGTGGTCATCACACTTCTGAGATAATGCTCTTCTTTCCTAAGGATGGCGGATGGACAGAAAGAGCCTCAGTCCTTGATGACCTCATCAAGCTATTGAACCTACTTCAATAGCCAGTTACCCTGAACTTCATGTTCTATCAGACAGTGACCGCCCCCTCCCCAATTTGTTTAAATCATTTAAATTGTATTTAATGCTGTTTGTAATGAAATGTAGTCCTGATAACTATATAATTAATAATTCAGTAGGGTTCCTTTAAAACACTTATGTTAGAGATATGATTAAAATCATATTGTAATATATTATATATAAAAAGTATGGGGGATAAAGACACATTTGTAATATGTTAATCAATAAAATTTTTTTTAAAAAAGTAAGGAAAATAGTACAGCATTAAGAACAAAGATTTAGTTTTGAGCTCTACCCACCCCACCCACTCAGGCAAGTGATTTTAACCTCCTCAGGCTGTTTCTGTATCTGTAAATTGTGCAGAATTCTGTAATAAGACTAAAGAATTAGGTGATAAACATGCATGGAAAACATTTTCTTGGCATATAGTAAATGCTCAAGAAAGATGAAACATTTCCGTTATTTTTAATATTATAGATGAAGCCATCATAAAGAACTTAATTCATGGAATCGATTATGCTTTATTGAGGTTCTACTTTACAAATTCACAGTAGTTCATACTTTTGGATTCTGTCCTATTCAATTTGACATCAAGAAATAAACTCACTTCTTGTTATTTCTCTCAAAAGAGACAGGAAAGGATACCACACAGAAGTAGGAAGATAATACCTGTATTGTTTCATCATGCTATTACCCCTGCTATCACAATAATAATCTGGCACAATTCAAAACCAAAGGCTCATTAGCGTTAGATTTATCAGAATGCATATCTCAATGGCCAAAGTTAGAGTCGCCTCATAAATTCAGAGAATGCTGGGTTTTTTCTCTTGCCCCACTCAATGCTCAATGATTTTATTTGCCCAATTTCTGATGAAGAAAAAAAGAATCCTTAATAGTGTTTTATTTTCTCCTCACAGTTTAGAAGAGGCTTTCTGCCCGGTTACCATAACTACCAACAGGAGACAGCAAATGGAAGGAAGGTATGATTTATATGAGAAAGAATGAAAATAAAACTCGCACCCCACTTAGAGGAAGAGTCTGGGACCCAGTCAAAATAGTCCGAGATGAAAGCAGAGGGACTTTGTGCTTTTGCAGCGCTGCCTGGAATCCCAACGGCTGGGATGTTCTGGAAGGAGGCTTAAGCAAATACGGATGCTAAGAGGAACGCTGGAGTTGCTCCATCCTGTGGCTGTTTTAATCTCTGGGCATGACCTAGTCATTACTTTCCTAGGGTGTGGGAGTGGAAGAACCAGGGGATTTCTGAGGCCCCTAAGTGGACTTCTGTGGTGTGTGCTGAGGACCCCGTGTGAGGCCACAAAATGATGGGGTTCGCCATCTCTTCTGACCAGTGCACATTCCAGTCCACACTTTAGCCTCAGTGTGTCATCTCGGGTTTTGTCTGTGGAAGGGGGGATGTGATCTTGCTGCCCAGGCTGTGGAGTAAGTCAAATGGTGTTCGCCTTGTCTCTAAGGCCAACCCAAGGAGGTTGAATGAACCCATAGCTCTCAGGGAGGTATGCATCGTTTCACATCCGTCTCTCTAGGTAACTGCCAAGTGCAGGGGGTGGATTAGCCAAGCAGATGAAAAAAATGTGAGTCTCAGATCCTGAGAAGAAATGAGAAAGCATCCATAGCAAGCTTCATTCAGTGATGCTCTTCTTGTGCCGATCATGTACTTGCTAGTGTTCTTTTTTTTTAAAAAAAGATATATATTTTATTGATTTTTTACAGAGAGGAAGGGAGAGAGATAGAGAGCTAGAAACATCGATCAGCTGCCTCCTGCACATCTCCTACTGGGGATGTGCCCGCAACCCAGGTACATGGTCTTGACCGGAATCAAACCTGGGACCTTTCAGTCCACAGGCCGACGCTCTATCCACTGAGCCAAACTGGTTTTGGCTACTTGCTAGTGTTCTTTATCAGTAACAAAAGTCACACAATCTGCGTGTCCCCTCTGCTGTAGGAAACTGTTTGAGCACTGACTTCCTGGGGCTTACACGATTGTGACTTTGCACAGTTCCCAGTGCCCGGATGATATTAAAATGGTCTAAAATGAAGCATGAACAAAAAGAAAAAGCTCAAGGCACTGGGAGGACACCTTAATATTCCATTACATCATTCTTTTATTGTCAACACTCAGTCTATTTTTTCCCCTAAATCTGTATGTAAACATAAAGGCCATCTAATTTCTCTTTATCTCCTCACTGCAGATACAGGGTATTAAAATGACAATGTCATCCTGAGGTTTAGTGGTTTCAGGAGGTAGGTTGTTCAGTGGTTTACTTATTGGGTGGGTATTTGATTGGGAGAAGGTCCTCAGGGACCTTGACATCCTATCTGACTGAAGCCAGATTCACCTTCTAAAGCATTATCTGTGTGTGTGTGTGTGTGTGTGTGTATGTGAGAGAGAGAGAGAGAGAGAGAGAGAGAGAGAGAGAGAGAGAGAGAGATGAGCCCTGGTGTCTCCTGTCTGTGCTCTAGTTCCTTCTACGACCTGGCCAGCCCTAACTTCAAGTCTCTTCTCCTTTCCTTGCTCTACTTGAACTTGGTCACTGAGGTCCCTACAAAGTTGATTACTAGTCATTCTTTCACCGTACTGGGTAATTCTCCATGCTCTCGTTCCTCTCACCTTGGAATGACCTTGCCGTCTGTCGGTCTGTCAATCTGGTTTATGCTTCATGGTCTAGGTCAGTAGTCGGCAAACTCATTAGTCAACAGAGCCAAATATCAACAGTACAACGATTGAAATTTCTTTTGAGAGCCACATTTTTTAAACTTAAACTATATAGGTAGGTACATTGTTATTAACTTAATTAGGGTCCTCCTAAGGCTTAGGAAGAGCCACACTCAAGGGGCCAAAGAGCCGCATGTGGCTCGTGAGCCGCAGTTTGCCGACCACGGGTCTAGGTTAAAAGCTTCTCCCTATTTAAGTCTGATAGTTTCTTTCTTCTAGTACAGGATTCCATGTGTACTGCTAGGAGGTGATTTTTTCCTTGTCCTTTATTAAGTTATTTAAAAACCTATCTTCATTAATTCAAGGTGAATTTATTGGATCCCCTCCCCACTTCCCTCTCTGTGTCAGTCACTGTTTTGGGATCAAGGAGTATTGTAGTGAACAAAACATATGAAACTTCAGGGAATGTATTTTATTAAGTTGTGAACTTCTCAGGGATATCCACTTCGCCTGTATATTTAACTTAGGACAATGCTCTGAACACGGAAGGCAATGGCTGTCATCATTCAATCAATCAATGGTCTCCAATCCTGTAAGACTCAATGCCCTCTTTTAGCCAATATTTTATTTTTTTTAAAAAAATATTTTTTAATGATTTCAGAGCAGAAGGGAGAGGGAGAGAGAGATAGAAACATCGGTGATGAGAGAGATAATCATTGATTGGCTGCCTCCTATGCTCCGCACACTGGGGATCAAGTCCGTAACCCGGGCATGTGCCCCAAGCAGGAATTGAACCATGACCGCCTGGTTCATAGGTTGATGCTCAACCACTGATCCAAGCCAACCAGGTCTAGCCAATATTGTATGATGCACCTTATATGATGCTGAAAGAAAAGTTACAAATATTGTCACCTATCGACACATCATTTCAAGAACATTAAAATATCTCCACATAAAAATAATAGCTTCAAAAAAGACAAAGAAAAGAAAAGCAATGGAAATAAAACAATATGTATTACATTAAGTAAAGTCTTGGACATGACTGTTTAGAAGGTGCAGCGAAGGAGTCAGGTGAGAAAGCGAGGAATCTCAACAAGTAAAAAGATAAAGAAACCATTTCCTACGTGGAAATGAAACAGCAGAGGTCTGAGTAACACTAAAATAAGAGCTAGTGTTTGGAAAGTTTATAGTAACCTAGATTCACTCATGTATTAAAAGGGAAAGAGAGACAGCACCTTAAGTGAAGTTGGGATATCAATTCTAAGCGCAACTATGGCCCAACAAAGTGGGGGAATGAGGAAGTAAAACGGTTCAACAATTGAGCTGTGTCTTGTTGTAAGGGGAAGGTCAAAATAACTCCTATGGAATGACCTAGGGCAGAGTCATGACCGAGTAGCATAGAAAACACGTCTTCTAATTTAAAATCCTGCCACGTGTTGGGGAACACTTTTAGTTTCTGGTATTTATTAAGACTTTGAAGGCCAAATATTTTGGCAGGTGGTAGGGAGCAGAGGGTGGATTAAGAAAAAAAAAGAGTAATAGTACAGGAGGCTGTAGAAAACTGTTTTATGATATGTTTCTGGGGGAAGTATAAGAGGAAAATTAAAATTAATAGGCAACTCACTTCTGCTTCCGGTTGTGACTGAGAAACTAGTATTGGAATAGCCTTCCTGCCATAAACAACACATATCTGTACAAAGTATAGGAAACAAATGTGTTTCGATGTTGGCCAAGAGCCAGCGCGAGATTGTGACTCCCGAGAGAGATGGAAAACCAGGATGGCGCATCCTGTGAGCCCACTGGTTTTCAGTGTGAAGCCGTGTCCTGGACCACAGCACAGGAAATAAGAGCCTACACAGAGATGAGAACCATTCGAGGCAGAGAGAGCCAGAATGTGCAAGGCCGAGAATCAGAGAGAAAGGAGAAATGGAAAGAATGCTCCAGAAATCTGCATGAAGTCTCTTTGAATCTAGGATAGAACTCCATGAGACTGGAGAAAAATCAATGCAACGAAAAGAACAGGAACCCAGGAACTACAAGGAGAGCAACTCCTGGGCAGCACGACCCAAGGAGGGTTTGAATCTGGTCTAGTCCGAGTGGAAAGACCTCGTTAAACATCCACAGCATTCAGGAGAGATTCCAGAAAAGTCAAGTAGGGACAAAGGAGTCACTCAAAGCTTGACCTAATAGAGCTTAATGACAAGACTCCAGAGAATCAAGCTAATCATTAAGTAATTTGGCTGCTGCTGGACCAAGAATTTAATGCTCTCATTTTAAAGGAAGACAGGAAAATGGAGAAAATCAACATTATAACATTCACACTACTCAGAATCCAACCAAGATGTATTCAACATGAGAAAGCAGATTCTGGTTGCCCTGAAGATAATGTAATAGGTCTAACAAATGTGTAAGTTGGGGTCCTGGAGAAAAAGAAGGGGAGGCTAGAAAATATTTGGAGAAAGAATGCTCACAAAATTTCCCAACCTGATAAAAATGATAAGCACACAGGTCCAGGAAGCCAAATAGGACAAACACAGAGAAAACCTCAAAGAGGCATCATATATAATAAAAGGCTAATATGCAAATTGTCCCCTGGACTGGGAGTTTGACCGGGAGTTTGACCAGGGGACAGGGCCAGCCGGCCAACCTTCCACATCCCCTCCCCCTGGCCTGCCAGCCCAATCAGCACCTATCGGCACCAATCGGGGCGGGCCTGCCAGACCCTACCTGTGCATGAATTCGTGCACCAGGCCTCTAGTGTTACAATAACATTCCTGGAAACTGAGAGAAAGATAAAACTTTTAAAAGCAAAAATCAGGGAAAAAAAAGACACATTATGGATCAGGAAACAGGAGTAACAATTGACTCCATCAGAAACAATGCAAGCCAGAAGACAAGGAATGACATTTTCAAAATACTGAAAGGGAAAAAAGAAACCAACTCATTGTGTCAATGAAGAATTCTAAATCAGCAAAAACATCCTTCAAAAGTGAAAATGAAACACAGATATTTCTACCCAAACAAAAGCTGAATTTATTCACCAGATCTTAGAAGAAATGTTAAAGCATGTTCTGGAGGAGAAAGATACCACCTAGAAACTCAGATCTACATGGTGGAAGTCAGAGCACCGGAAATAGGAAATTTAAGCAAAATTAAAGACTTTTTCTCATTTTCTAATTTCTCCAAAATATAGGCAAAACAAGTAACGATATAGCATGGAATTGATCATATATATAGAAGCAAAAAAATAAGTGACAATTTACAAAGGACTGGAGGAGAAATTTTGAAAAACACTTGTAAAATGGGTATAACATAATTGGAAGGTAGACCATGATAGGAGTTTAAGGTGCACATTTCACATGAAACGCAAAGTACCTATGATCCAAGAAAACAACTGGCTCAATAAAAGACTGCAATTGTCAGGAAAAATAGATAGGCAGCCCAAACAAAATAAATGTGCATCATAAAAGCAAATTGTGTACAACATGGTCAAGCAGGATCCTCCCACATTGAATTAAATGTTTATATGGCAAAGAAGCAAGTGAAACAAAAGAGACTCTTGAAATGAAAATACGATTTGCCCAACATGGCTTCCTTATCTCAACACTAGCCTCATTGTGGATAAATGTGTGTTATGGCTCTGCCTGACCATTTCAGAGGCAGGGGAATCAGAGGTTGAAGGAAATTGCATTTGACCATCTTTGCCATGGACCCAGAACTTCAACCTTGAAGTGAAAACTCAACACATCGTTTATTAATTGTGAATGTGCCGAGACATTATATGAATTGATTCTATTTAGTAATCATTCTCTACCGAGGATGTGTTTTATTTTCCCCCCTATATTATTTATGCTGATTGCACCCCTGCAAGGAACCCTAATTTACAGCCAGGCTGGGAGCCTCTGAGCTGGAGTGATGGGATGGAAGCTCTATCCTGGGGTCAAGGGCGGGGTGTGCCTGATGTCTCCTTGTCCATGATGAGCATGGTGGCTGCCGAAAATTGGAAAGGGGCTGGGGTCCATCTCGGGACAAGAGAGGCATCACAGGTCAAGGACACTTGACTGAAAATATCTAGGTGATAAAATGTATTTTTAGAGGTTGTTTTCTGAGTAGGTCTTGCCACTGAAAATAGTAGTAGCAAGCCACAAGAAGCGTTTTGGTTGGCTCAAGTCCCCACCCAAGCCCAGCTCTGACACTGCAGACATTCTTGGTAACTTGGCAACAAAATATCTGGTGTTATGGAAAGACCATGTTCTTGAGCACATGGTAATTCCTCTCCCTGGTGTCAGGGGCCATCAACACGCAAAGCTCTGGGCGTCTATACTAGGCTCCCTTCCTACCAGGCTTAGTTCCTCTGGCCAATCACGCCCTCCCATCTCGGCCCCACTCCCACCTGTGGTCCTCTTTCTCCTAAGGACTTGCTTGCTCACTGCCTCTGCTCCAGACCTCTGATCACCCCAGTTCTCATCTGGAAAACGCACCCGTGGGGGAAATGGACTATTGTTGGAAGTTGCCTTTAGGGAGGGTGAGGGGGTATTCTGTCTTCAATGGTTTCCTTGCCTTTGGAATCAGGGAGTCAGAACTTCTGGACTGTTATTTGTTGCTCATGAGGGAGCAGCATCATGAAAAACTTAAGAGTGTGTCGATTCTAGCTCAGGGGTGGGGAACATCTGGCCCATGGGCTGTATAAGGCCTGAGATATCATTTCGTCTGGCCCTGCCTTCATTAAATGTTTGACCAAATGTAGCAGGTTAATTTTTAAGTTGATAATTTTGCATGGCCCACAAATGATGCTATAAATATCCAAATGGCCCTTGGCAGAAAAAAAAGGTTCCCCACCCCTGTTCTAGACTCCGACGAACTTGAATTTGAATCTTAGCTCCACTACTCCCTGTGTGAACCAACCTTCTGTAGTTCCACGTTCTCTAGCCCCTGACGCCAACACCTCAGACAAGTTGGAACCACACGGGACTGTAGGCTACCGATTGCGCAAGCAGAACGAATGAAAAACATTACAGGATGAAAAAAACATTACAGAAGAACTGTCCTGTGATTTCATGGAATTGTCAGGAACTCATTTAATGGCTCAAAGTCAGGCCATTCTTGTTTTTGGAAACTAGAGAACAGGGGGTAGGGGGAAAGACAGTAACAGCAGCTATGGACCAGAGCTTTTAAAGGTGAATTAACATGCTTTGGGTTGTGGTTCTTTAGTGGACTTAAATTTAATAATGCTTTTGGGGGGGGGGGCTGGTCATGGTGTGGAGGGTAATATTTCCCATCAGTGTCTCTATGTATTTGTCTGCGGTGTACACACAATTAAAAAGGCCTGATCCACGCATTGCATTCATTTTTAAAAAATTTTTGCATTGATTTCAGAGAGGAAGGGAGAAGGAGAGAGAGATAGAAACATCCATGATGAGAGAGAATCACGGATCGGCTGCCTCCTGCACGCCCCCTACTGGGGATCAAGCCCACAACCCGGGCATGTGTCCTGACCCGAATCGAACTGTAACCTCCTGGTTCATAGGTCAATGCTCAGCCACTGAGCCAGGCCGGTGGGCCTGCGTTTGTTTCTTTTAGGACAGTAAATGCGTTGCAAGGAATCTCCTTATTAGAATAAGTCCGATTATTGTGCAGACTGTCTGTCCATGAGCATCATCCGATGCTCATCCTCTCTCTGGGGGACACCTGGCAGGTCCCTGCTGTGTAGCAGAGCGTTTGAATGGAGAATTGGACCTGGGCTCTCACCTCCCCACCGCCCCCCTACTCCTGTGTGCGCTTTTATGAGACAGAGATTTTCTTTCAGGAAAACACGGGGAACTGAGACGTCCTTTGTATCTCCCACAACCTGGGGAGGGGGGTTCCAAATCCCCTCTGTCTGGGAGGCAAGGTGGCTGGAAGCGAACAAAGGAGGCCGTTTTCAGGTTGATGAGCTGAGAGAGGGGGACTATTTGAATGAAGCTCTGGAAAAACCCCAGGGTGGCTTCCCTCCCTTTCCATACACACGTGTGACTGGACTGTAAGGGCCGATTTCATCCGTGTGCTCCTGGCGGGCACGGGCCTTGACGGCTGCTACTGTTAGCCGCGAAGTGCCAGCCAGCGCCGTGGCCCCTGTGTGGGGTGGGTTTGTGCACGGTGCTAGCAAACCCTTTCGAATCACCTAATTAAATGTATCGTAATGTCAGCTCGAGGCTCAAACACTTTCTCTTAGAAAAAATATAATACTTAGCCTGGGATGGGACAAGACATATTTGTGTGTGTTTTTGTTTTTGTTTTTTTGCATTGAATATCAACATGTTACAAAGCTTTAATATTGTCATGAAAAATCCCACTTGGGGATTTTTTCCCCCAACGTTCTAGATCAGTGGTTCTCAACCTTCCTAATGCCGCCACCCTTTAATACAGTTCCTCATGTTGTGGGGACCCCCAACCATAAAATTATTTTCGTGGCTACTTCATCACTGTAATGTTCTACTGTTATGAATCGTCATGTAAATATATCTGATATGCAGGGTGTATTTTCATTGTTACACATGGAACATCATTAAAGCAGAGTGATTCATCACAAAAACAAGATGTAATTATATATGTGTTTTCCGATGGTCTTAGGCGACCCCTGTGAAAGGGTCGTTCCACCCCCAAAGGGGTCGCGACCCACAGGTTGAGAACCACTGCTCTACACTGAAGAGGCAGATTCGGGCCGTTCAAAGAACTCCTGCAAGTGCAAATTAGGGGCACCCCAGAGAATTTGCTCTATTTCTTTAAATAAATCTCCTCCTGGTCCTTCTGAAGATGCTTGCGGTTCTCTAAGAAGCAGTAAATTCTGCCTCCCCATCCGCATTCTCCGGCCAGTGCCTGGCGGTGGGCGAGGCCGCCGTGGCAAGGGCACCGATTAGGTAATTACCCCCCCTCCCCCCAGACTGCAGATGTGTGAACTAGTTTAAAACTTTTATTGGGGCTTTTATTAGACTCCGAAGCAGTCCCAGCCTCTTTACAGCTGCCAGCTTAGCCGGTTGCTCGCAAGTTACAACAAATGAGGAATAACCTAATGCCGAAGCTATTCTTACACTTCGGGGGCAAGATTCCCAAGCAAATCGTCTTCCTTGCGAGTCCAGCCTGTCCCTCAGGAGTGGCCCTGGAGCCAGGGTTTCATTATGGCTTTGTAATAACCATGCGGTTCAGTTCTCCCAAGCGCATAAAACCCAGGGTCCTTTATGATTCTCCGCCTGGCCCCAGGGTGCCCGCTCTGGCGTCTTCGATGGCTTTCCCAAGGTCATTTAGTCGCTTCTTTGTGTTGCATCTATTCCTCCAGTGACCTTCCAGCTTCTGTGAGAGCCAGATGGACATCTCCAAAGGCTGCCGGTGGCTTTTGACCCCCTCAGACTAGGTACCACCCCCAGAAGATGCTCAGGAGAAGAGCAGAGGAAGAAGAGGGACACCGCTCTTACCTAGGGAGACGCAGCAGCCTGAACTTGGCTGCAAACTTTTTATTAGGTGCCAGCTTCCCAGGCTGTCTGCTCCTTCACTGCGAAAGGCATCAATCGCCCCCTGGTTAGGCTGATTACAGAGGAGCGGATCAGCACAAAGCAAGAAGGCTCCCTTTTTCGGTGGTGATGGTGTGCATTGAAATATGTCCATTCAACCATCCTCAAACTTTGGACTTGAAGTTTCAATCCAGGCACCAAAATGTCATCATTGTGCCCTAGTAGCTGCAACAAAGCCTAGGTCTTTTGAATCAATGGCATGAGAGGACAGTATAAGGTTTTGGTTTATTTTTATTTACTTATTTATTTATTGTTATATTTTTTATTGATTTCAGAGAGGGAGAGAGAGATAGAAACATCAATGATGAGAATCATTGCTGGGCTGCCTCCTGCATGACCCCTACTGAGGATTAAGCCCGCAGCCCTGGCATGTGCCCTTGACCTGAATTGAACCCTGGACCCTTCAGTCCACAGGCTGACGCTCTATCCACTGAGCCAGACCAGCTAGGACTAGTCTGATCTACATATATAAAAGCCTAAGCAACCAGCCGACTGGCCGACTGGCCAGTTGCTATGACAGCAATGACCACCAGGGGGCAGACACTCAATGCAGGAGCTGCCGAGCAACAGCAACTTTGCAGAGTGCCCTCTTGTACTCCAGGACCTCTCGGGGGATGTTGGACTGCTGGTTTTGACCCCGTCCCTGCAGGCCAGGACGAGGGACCCCACCTGCTGGCGGGACCCCGCTCATTCCACAGACGCCCTTCATGCCGCCCCAGGTGTGGCAGGCGGGGAGGGACCACAGGAGGTTGGCTCCAGGCTGGATCTGGCCCCTCTCTCCCAGTCCTGCCTGCCGGCCACCTTCTAATTAATTTCCTTTCAATGTGCACGAATCCGTGCGTGCACCGGGCCACTAGTTTATTTTATAACTGGAAGTTTGTACCTTCCTCTCTCTGAAATCAATTAAATGAAAATTAAATAAAAGATTTAAAAAAACTTTAAAAATATATAAGTGAATAGCCATGGAAAGTAAAGTTCATATGCCTGCTGTGTTGACAAGGCAGTGACCAGAGCTTTCCTGCCTCCAATGAACCTCCCTGAAGTCAGCAAGTCACCAAAGGCTACTTCACGGAGTGATTTAGGGAAGAAAACAGCAAACTACTTACATTTTGGAGGCAAAGAACAAGAGCAGCTTTACTTGTTTAGCTCTGGTTTTCATTTTCTCAGATTGTTGACTCATAGAATTCCTGGTTTGAATGTGGATTTTTAAAAATCCACTTCTTTTATTCTCTACTCTTGTGATGATTTGGTTTTGTTGAACTTTAGGAAGTTTGTGCAAATAACCATTTATTTTGCTTCCTCAGAGAAGAGTGACCTTGGCCGGTGCTGTACACCTCTGTGCAGACTGAAGTTGGGCGTGATGCTGACTGTGGCTCCATGGCAACGATGGGAGAAGCCAAGAGGAGATTACCACACGGGGTATGTCATCCAAACTCCGGGCTCCGCCACAGTGCGTCTCACTCAATATGATGGTTTGCTGGCCTCGTACAACCACTGACTGTTTGCTTCCATTGTCCAGAGAGTGACCCCAAGCTATAGTGCAACACACACACACACACACATACACACATATATACATTCACATGCATATATACACACATACACACATGCATATATATATACACACAATGCACATATATACGCCAACACACACACATACATTATATATTCACATCACACATGCATATATATACACACAATGCACATATATACACCAACATACACACACATTATATATTCAAATTACACATGCATACATGCACACACACATATACACACATGCACACATATGCACAATGTACAAACACATATAACACATACATGTATGCACATACATACATTCATATATAATACTTATATGTATATATCTGTATGTGAATGTTTTATATAAAATTCTGTATTTTGATGTAACCTATATCACTTAATATATTAAATAACACATACATTATTTATATAAAATGTAATATAAATTCTGTATATTGTGTATATCATACACAATATTGTGTATAATACACACAAACACACATAACCTTTTGTATAGGCATTAAATACCTACACATAGTTCTACTGAACAGTACTTTTTTCTGTAGATGGGACCTGGGGATCGAGGTACGGGAAGGCCAACATATTTTGGTTTAATGTTTTTACAAGCTTTGTGTTTTTGGGGACTAACTAATTACCTAAAATAAGGGCTGGCCAGCCCTGTCTCTCCAGTGCCCTCTGAGACTGCAGCATCTGGTATATTTGGTCTAAGCCAATGAGAATGTTTGCTGTTGATGTTTACTTGTCTTTTCGGTCCTCTTTCTCTAACAAGATTTTTCTGGCTCAGTCGACACACTCTCCCATCAGCTGTCAAGATCTTCCTGCTTCATGTTATTCTCTTAAAACTCAGTGGTAACTGCCCAGGGAAGCCCTAGAGATGATTATTGTGGTAGAGGTAACACGTCAATGTCATGTTTGCACGGGTTACCATCAGCCAGCTACCTAGTGGAGCTCCAAGAGCATGGCACTCAGAGGGACCAGGGTGACAGAGGGGGACATGAGAGGATCCCACAGGTCCTGTGGAGGCCCCTGAGTGTGGTGTGACGTTGGTGTAGGACAGTGATGGCAAACCTTTTGAGCTCAGCGTGTCAGCATTTTGAAAAACCCTAACTTAACTCTGGTGCCGTGTCACATAGAGAAATTTTTTGATATTTGCAACCATAGTAAAACAAAGATTTATACTTTTGATATTTATTTTATATATTTAAATGCCATTTAACAAAGAAAAGTCAAACAAAAAAATGAGTTCACGTGTCACCTCTGACACACGTGTCATAGGTTCGCCATCACTGGTGTAGGAGAAGGGAGTCCTGTGAGTTGACTCCAAGCTAACGAGGTTGCTTAAATTAGACTATATCTACTCTTGGATTAGGTGTGTATGGGTAGGTGTATATAAATTTTAAAAACATAAGACTTAGAGTTTTGTTTAAACATAGAAAAAAAAAGGGTACAGAATATTAGCTCATTTGCAGTGGGAAAAAAACACACACACACACAAGTTGTCACTGGCTATTCCATCTAGATTTTCCTAGTTTCAAATATAATGAAAGGAAAACAGACGAACTAATTCCATGTTTGTTTGAATAGGTGAGCCCAGAGGTCCGATGTCAGCTCTCAAGTTATCATTCGGCCTAGAAACCCAACTTAATTTTTTGCAGTTAATTCTCCTGCTTTGTTGTGGGGAAATGATCACTATCCATTTTATTTATGTGGGTCATGCTTGGTTTCCTTCTGCTGGTGATTCAAGAATCACTTTCTATCTACAATTGCTTTTGTCTTTTTTTTGTTTGAGGTTTTTCATGAAGATAAGCAAAATGTCAAATAATGACATGATTTAAAAATAATTAGCAATTATAAGAGTTTAAAACATAGTTTTTCAATCTTATTTACACTCTGCTTTGAACACTAACTCGATATTTTGGAAAAATCTAATTCCTTTGAGAGAAATAAACTAATAAAGTAGTCTAACGTGCATAATATAAAGTAAGAAAGAAAAAAATCATTGAGTCTCTAAAATAATATTAGTTTTTTATATCAATTTTTCTTTTAACATCGCCCTCTTTTTTGACTGTTTTATTGAAAATTCTACAGACAGTAGCTTATTTTTCCAACAACCTAAGCACCTGAGACTTTTGGCTGATGGATAGAAGACTAATAAAATTGCCTATAAAATGTAACTTTATATCATAACTTACACAATGTTTGTGGAATATAGTCCAACATTTACTTTTTTTCCAAAAGCAAACATCTCAGTGTTTGTATGTGTGGACTCATTGTATTCCACTGGAAAACAAAAATTTATAACCCGATTTCAAACGATGAAAATGAACACGTGCCTTTTTTTACGTTATGTTTCGTACGTCCCAATCAATAAATCTAAAGAGAGGGAAGACCGATTTCACTTAGCATGATTTTTTTTTTCTGAGCCTAAAATGAAGGAAAGGGAGTAATATTTTATTGGAGCATATTTTATTAGCTTCATTTTCGAAGGCTATGGTAAAACTGCATCTCTGACTCTCTATACTGCCTGAAATAATATGGAATAATAATAATAATCTCTCTTCTCAGTTATTATAGAGGAATTGGCTCACATGGCCATGAAGGCTTCGAAGTCCCATGGTGGTTGGCAACATGCAAACTGGAGACCCAGAAAAGTGCCATTAAGTCTCCCAGGCAGCCTGAGAACCAGGGAAGTTGATAATGTAAGTCCTGGTCCAAGTTCAGAGGCCCAAGAACCAGGAGTGCCCGGGTCTGAGGGCCGGAGGAGATGGACGCTGCCACTGAAGCAGAGACAGCAACATCGCCCTCCCCCACACTTTTTCAAAGATACTTTTATTGATTTCAGAGAGGAAGGGAGACGGAGAGAGAGATAGAAGCATCAATGATGAGAGAGAATCATTGATTGGCTGCCTCCTGCATGCCCCCTACTAGGGATTGAGCCTGCAACCTGGGCATGTGCCCCAACAGGGAAGGGAGCTGCGACCTCCTGGTTCATGGGTCAACTTGAATGGTGCCAACCCACACTGGTGAAGGTGAGACCACTGATTCAAATGCTACCATCTTCCAGGAACAGTCACAGACACGCTCTAGGTTTCAACAGTCATCTGAGCATCCTGTAGCCTAGTGTAGTGGACACCTACAAGGAACCATCGCATCTTGTAACTGGCCCACTGCATGCTCCCACCGCTGGGCCTTTGCCTGGAGTGGGTTTTTTTTAGACATCCATTGGGTTTACTCCTTTACCTCCTTCAATTCTTTGCTCATGGCCACCATGAGCAGATAACCATGCTCATCTCATTTACAATGACACTCTTGCCATCCAGCACCTTCCAACTCTTTTATTCTAAGTCGTATTTCTCTATAACATATCACTTTTGAAATGCTATAAATCCAAATTTTTATTATGACCACTGTCTGACTCCTCCCAGCAGATTATAAAATTCATGATAGGAAAGACTGTCTTTGTTTTTTCTAATTTTCCCGGCTGTATTCCCACTGCCTATAACTGCGTACATGGTAGCTCAAGAAATATTGTAAAAATGAAAAAGTAAATGAACAGATGTAGGTCACTTCCCCCAGACATTTGTTGTACTTATTAGTTAATTTGTTAGTTTTTAAAAAAAGGAATTTTAGCATTTCATGATGGTAATAGACCTACTCTAACCATCACTTAAACTGATGACAATGAACATTGTGATAATTTAGAGAAAAATCCCAAAGAGAAGGAGCCAGTAATATAACGAGGAAAATTTGCTGAAGATCATAGAATTCTTCTCAACCATTAAAAAAAAAAATCAATAAACGTAGCCTTACCCTGCCAAGTATGACAGAGCCACAGTTGTAAGTCTTTGACTCAGTCAGCACAGGGAAATTAACGTTGATGCTTAAACAAAAAGACTTGCTAGAAATGTGAGTTGCTACTTATCTAGCAATATCACCCAGTGGGGTGTCTTGCTGCCTCCACATTTCCCAGCCCACAACTGACAGCTGTTGGGGTCACCGGCCTCCTTCCATTGCTATGGAAACCAGGTAGAAGGCATGGCTGCTTTTTGCAATGGATTTGTAATTGATCTGAGACCCGAAGAAAATGAAAAGTGAGCCACAAAGGAAGGAGGGGCATGGAGGTGATGCTTCCCTTCCTCCTTCACTTCTGCACCTCTTTCCACCTTTCTACCTCTACCCAGTTCCACGTATTCTGTGGCTCCCCCTCCACGTTTGGACCTAAAGAGTTAATATTGTCTCTGCAGTTGTATTAAGAGTGTAGTTGTTGTTTTTTGTCCTTGCTGAAAATGGATATTTACTGAGAAAGAAAAAGCTAAAATAGGTATTCAGAAGAAAAAGCATCACTAATGGTAAGCGAAATCAGGCAGTCAAAGCGATGGCCAAAGGAGGGGGAGCAGAGACTCGACTTTTACAAACGTCCCATCCCACCTGGTAGCCTCGAACCATTGTTTAGTTCTTCCCATATTAGTTTTCAAAGAAGTGTCTGGAATATGTTCAGAAGGGGAAAAGTTACTGCAATCCCATCGCTATCATGTGCCAAAAATGTTGCACGTGTGGCAAACCCCCTCGTGCAGCGCCCTCCAACATTTTCTCCACCAGAATCAAGTTGTGTCCCATTAAGGGGTGTTCAGGGTGCCCAGCAAACAGTGTTTACATTCGGCCAAATATCGGTACCCAAAGGGATTATAAAAGACACATACAAAAGGAATTCCCAGAGTGTTGGGCATTAAAAATGCCATCTGATCTGTTTAATTCTGAGGACAGTCCTCTGGACTAAGATTCCAACTCTGTCTTTTTAGATTTCTTTTTAAATATCATCTCCCCTCCTTTTTTTCCAGCATCTGTCTGCCCATCTTTACTCTACATCTCCCATGTGAGAAGGCACTCATGCTAACACAATGGATCAAATGAGACCAGCTCTAAGTTTTAAATGCATTTGTTGGTTTCCCTAATAACAAGAGAAACAGGAGTTTTTACACACCACGCTAGAAGTCAGCACAAGTCATCCCACTACAATTACTTTTTTCTTTTTTAATTCTCACCAGAAGATATACTCATTAATTTTAGAGAGAGAAAGGAAGGGGGAGAGAGAGAGAGAGAGAGAGAGAGAGAGAGAGAGAGAGAGAGAAACACTGATTGACTGCCTCCTGCACACTCCCTACCAGGGATGGAGCCTGCACCCCTGGAATGTGCCCTAATGGGGAATCAAACTGGCAACCCTTTGGTGCATAGGACGATGCCCAAACAACTGAGCCACCCGGCCAGGACCCACTACAATTACTTTTAAGTTTAGAGTATACATAGTGAAATTCATAAGAAACCAGAAAGAGATTGGAAAGTAACATTGAAAATGCAATCTCTGTGTGTGTGTGTGTGTGTGTGTGTGTATTTGACCGCCATAAGGCAATTTTATATACATTATCTCACTTTACCTTTTCTACATTGATAAACTGTTTTGCTATTAAGGCCCTTCTATAGTGTCGGAGTGCATTTAGAGAAACCAAATAATTAACCCAGAGTCAAGCCAGTGCATGGCAGCGATGGAATTCAAACTCAAGTGCATCTGACTTCAAGGTCAATGGCCATTCAGAAGAGGGCACTCCCACCTGGTATGGCTGTCAGGGAAGCAAGGGCATGCTTGTCTTCCTGGCTCTTGGGAGACAAAAGACTTCCTGTGGTTTGATTTTAGAACTCCAGAGTTCACCCCTTTCGCTGACTGACATGGTGACCCCCACCCTGCCCGATGCTACCAGCTCAAATGCCCCTTCTTCCTGTCTTTGCATTTCGGTCGTATTGATTTTTATTCTGCTTTGTGTGAAAGTGACTCGCTTAGGCGTCTTTTCTTCAAGACATTGTATGTGCATCAAGAATTGGTGCGCATAGTAGGTCTGTGCGCATGATAGGTGCTCAGTAAACGTTACAAGTGAAATGGTGGCTGAGCATGAGCATGGAGAGCCAGGGTCGTGGAATCTCTTAAGTCCTGTGAGATCAATGTTAACATAAAAAGATAGAAGAGCCCTAATCGGTTTGGCTCAGTGGATAGAGCGTCGGCCTGCAGACTGAAGGGCCTTAGGTTCGATTCCCATCAGGGCATGTACCTTGGTTGCGGGCACATCCTCATTAGGGGGTGTGCAGGAGGCAGCTGATCGATGTTTCTCTCTCATCGATGTTTCTAACTCTCTATCCCTCTCCGCTCCTCTCTGTAAAAATTCAATAAAATATATTTTAAATAAAAGATAGAAGAAACCATTTTCTTGACGTTGTGGCTTAGTCTGCTCCGGCCAAACATAGAAAGCTGTTGTGTGAATATTTTTGAACCTCAAAAACAATTTTGGTTGAAGCCTGGGTGGGGGAGGAGGGGACGGTGGCTCTTATTTCTCCCACACCAGTCCACCCATCTGATATTAGAACATGTAATCCCAGCAGTGCTGACTGTCTGCAATTCTGTGAACAGAGTATCCTCTGGGCACTGTTTGCTACACGGATTGCCGCTGTAAGAAGCTTACTTGCAGCTTATAATTAAATTAAAGGATCAGCTGCTGCTGACAAAAAAAATACAGCCTCGATGCCATGTTTACGAGTTTCTCAGGCAACAGGTAGTCATGTCAGAACTAACTATTGTTGTGAGTCTGTTTCCAATGAAGCCTTTGCACACATCGTTGGCTTAGCACGAGTCATTCAGTCATGCCCCTCGATGTCAGCCCACTCCTTCCTCTGGGACCTGGCACAAACAACTCTACCAGGAAAAACATTTCCTAAGAAAAGTCATCGGCTTCGGCTCAAGAAACCATAGACCGGACTCTGTGACCAACTTGTGAGGCATGTAATGGCCTGGGAAGACCACAACAAACCCTGAGGCCCATGAAAGCGGAGACTGTCTCCTCTTCTTGGTTTCATTGATGCAATATATATATATTTTTATGTTTTTTATTGGTGTCAGAGGAAGGGAGAAGGAGAGAGAGAGAAACATCAATGATGAGAATCATCGATTAGCTGCCTCCTGCATGCCCCCTCCTAAGGATCAAGCCTGCAACCTGGACATGTGCCCTGACTGGGAATCCAACCGTGCCCTCCTGGTTCATGGGTTGAACCTGAACCACTGGGCCACACCGGCCGGGCTTGATGCAATATTTTAATACACAGTAGGTAGAGGATCAGCTGTCCTGGCTTGCTTAGGACTGTCCTAGGTTTAACATGGAAGTTTCCTGTCCTAGAAAACCCTTGGTCCTGTTCTAGCTTGGGCTTAGTCACCTCAGAATAAGGTGCCCTCTCAATGCTGTGAATCAAGAGACTGGCATCTCGCCAAAACCGGTTTGGCTTGGTGGATAGAGCGTCGGCCTGCGGACTCAAGGGTTGCAGGTTCGATTCCGGTCAAGGGCATGTGCCTTGGTTGCGAGCGCATCCCCAGTGGGAGGTGTGCAGGAGGCAGCTGGTTGATGTTTCTCTCTCGTCGATGTTTCTAACTCTCTATCCCTCTCCCTTCTTCTCTGTAAAAAAATCAATAAAAATATATTTTTTTAAAAAAGAGACTGGCATCTGACATCAATTTATGAGCTAGAACCCCCTGAACCATGGTGCCCAGAAAACAAATCAGTGGTTAAGTCCCAGGGACTTTATGCTAGAAAGTAGTCCTTGAATACCAAGAAAGGGTCCATCAATATCTTTTACCCCAGAGCTTCCACCTGTGTGCCCAGTGGTGGGTGCGTTGCACACTGGTGTGCTACACTGGGTTCCAGATGTGCTGAGGCATTGATTCCCTCAGCTCTTGGGGGGGGTGGGCAGGGCCTACTAGGCCTCCAGCCCTCAGTCCTTTTCCTCTGGCCATGAGTGATCTTATCTCTTCAGCCCAGTGAGCTCTGTAAAATCATATCATTTTCTACACGTGTCACACTGAGAAAAAAGTCGGGAAGAACTGTTCAGATCCAACCCATTCATGTTACGGGCGAAGCCTAACTGAGATCATTTCTATTAAATACAGGTTTGTGTCAAGCGGAGGCAGAGCTCTGTTCAAGGTGTCTCTGTCCATCATCTTCCAAGTGACATTGATCATCGCCTGGGAAAGCTGATGGCTGTGTAGTGACGGGTAAGTCACAGAACTCGGATAACCAAACTGTGCTGTGTCCTATTCATTTGCACCAAAGGCACATAACCAGCGAGGTGAGGAAAAAAAGAGACACTTCTCTGGGTACTATCAATAGAAATGCCTGTGTTGCTTCACTTAATGTGTGTATTCAGTAAACTTACACCATTTACGTCTAATTACCTCTACATTCCAGTTACCTGTCTGATGCTCCAATGCCACACTTAAATTTGTATGTACACAAACTTATCATTTCAAAAATCAAGGTGCAGGAAACGTAAAGACAGCCAAGTAAGAATGATGTCCTTAAAAATCCAAGTTTCCAAGACAACAGGCATTTGCTAGTACACCTTTCCTTAACTATTCTGTAAAGTTTAGTTCAAGTTCAAAATGGAGAAAGGATTCCAAGAGAGAGGCAATATGTACCTAGAAGTCTCTGGTCTTGAGGGTGCAAGAGTTTCAAACCCTTGGTTCCTTCGCTGTTTCTCACAGTCAGTGAGTAGAGAAGGGACAGAATGGATGCATCGAGCTGGGCCCTTACGGATCAGAGCTTTACGTTGTGCCAAACTCGGATCCCGCCCAACTTCTGGCTCTTCGATTGCTTAATACATTAGTGGACTCGTTCCAGCTCCCAGTGGTCGGAGCTCCGCATCACAAAGTCCCTGTCCCATCTGGTGCTAATTGGCACCCTTGTTGGTAGTTTCCAAAAGCAGAAGAGGAAAAATAAAAAGGGCCATCTTTCTATCCTTAGAAGCTTAGTACAGGCAGTCCTCAATTTAAATGGAGCTGTGCACTGAAATATTGTATGTAAACCAGTTGTTAAGAACCCGGAACAATTTTTTAAAAATTTTCAATTACAGTTTACATTCAATGTTATTCTGTATTCGTTTTAGATGTGGTTACACAATTTACTAAGTGGTCCCCTTGGTATTTCTAGTACACATGTGGCCCCATGAATTATGGACTATATTCTTATGCTATATTTTCATCTCTGTGACTATTCTGTAACTACTAATTTGTAATTCTTAATCCCTTCACCCAGTCCCCCACACCTCCTCCCATCTGTCAACCGTCATTCTGTTCTCTGTATCTATGCATCTGTTTCTATTGTGTTTGTTTATTTTGTTCTGTAGATCCCACATATAAGTGAGATTATATGGTATTTGTCTTTCTCTGTCTGACCTCTTTCACTGAGCATAATACCCTCTAGGTCCACCCAAGCTGTTGCAAAAGGTAAGATTTCATTCTTTTTTATGGCTGAGTAGTATTCCATTGTGCAGAACAAATTTTTTCCAGTGAAATAAAGTCATGCCTGGTGGTTACTTCCCCAGATCAGCCCAGTTCATAAAAGTCTGTTTGGACCATAATGTACCCAAGAAACAGTTCCCATCTTAACAGCATAGAATCATTGTGGGCAAAACCCTATTGGGGATCAAACCCATAACCCGGACATGTGCCCTGACCCGGAATCGAACCAGTGACCTCTTGGTTCATGGGGTCGATGCTCAACCACTGAGCCACACCAGCCTGGCTTTCTTTCTTTCTTTCTTTGATATATTACACACAAGCCCCTAGAAAGAACTCATTAAACTGGAACTCATGAGGAAAAACAGAAAATTGAGAGTGTATCTCAGCTACTCATGGCTCACTACCGTAGCAGCCCTGCAGTCATGGATACTGCCTCATGCTCATAAATTCTCTGCTAACGACCCCCCCCCCCCGTCCCGCCCCGGTAGAAAGCTTGTAATCATGTGGTTCTGTTTAATGAAAGTATAAACAGAGGCCATTCCATTCTAATTTAGACGAGGAGGATCAGGGGTTCTCAGGGCAGTGACTCAGACTCTGAGCCGTTAACTCAAGAGAGAGCCTGTGTTGACATGTACAAATTGGGTGTCTGTTTGGACTTGACTGGTCAAGGAAAACAGGCAGGTTAGGTTTAAAAAAAGAAAAAGAAACAAGAAAACAATAGCCAGGACAGTCAAGAAACGAAGCGATTGTTTGACAGGCGATCATGATTTCCGTTTCGGTCTGTCACTTGTGTCAAGTAGATCACACCAGTGGAAGCTCATGAACTTCCTGTTTAATGTATTCTTGGTGGAGTTCTACCGTTCGTCTCATTCGTAGGGAGACTCCAGACTTCTCATTTGGCTCTTTCTCCTCTCCTTACTTACTGTTTATTTTTAGTCCTCGTTTTTGCTTGCATTCCTTCTTTCTTCTGGTCCCACCATGTTTTCTTCATCCATTCCTAGGGGAAAACAACAACAAAAATTGTGCAGATTTTTTTTCTCCTCCAAAAGTAGTTTCTGATGCTGCTTCTAATTTTTAAGGAGTTATGTCAGAAATCCTTCGTGGAATTTACATACAAAATAAAAGAAATTATATATATACATGCACATGCAAGGAGAGAACATTTTGTCAGTTTCTAAATAAATCCCCAACTTGGTTTTTAATTTGTGACAGAACGGCTATTGGTCATTTGCTGATACTTTCTAGGAATCAAAAGGTCAGCCTTGTTATTTCTCATTTGGTTTCACCGAGTCCTTATGGCATCATTTTAAGCACCCTGGGCTGGAAATCAGATGATTTCTCTTCCCCTGTCTACTCCACATCCAGCCAGTGGTTGACTTTCTTTGTCCTGGGACCCAGTCTCATCTTTGAGCATCAGAGTGGGTCTACTTGATTCCCACCATTGTAATATCCTTGGGTTGTGATTCTCTAAGGCTTCTATACAGTAGCTAATCAATGTTGGGCATTTAGACAATATTTCTTTATACACCCTTGATGTTAACTTTGGCTTTACCATAAATCTGATCTTGAACATCGCAGCTAAAGGCAGTCTCCTGTACTTCGTGAAATAAGTAATTGTACAGACTAGACTTCTCAGGACATTCTCCTTCCTGTAGATAGCCATGAGGTCTGCTATGATTAGAGACTTAAGGGCCACTCTCTCAGGCCTTCTTATGCTGACATAGGTCCCTGGAAATTCTATGTCTACAGGAGGTCTTGCCCTGCAGACTCACATGGCCACAAATTGGTCAGATCTCATGGTACTGGGCATAGCAGTTCTTACGTTGAGCTCTTTGCTGCTCTCTTGGGCATGACAGGTACATTTTTGCTCTGCCAGGCTTGGCATTTTGCCTTGTGCTTCTACTCGTTCAGCTATTTCCTAATGGAGGCTGCTAATGCTGAGCTGGGTATAGAAACCTATGTCAGATGCTTCTTTTATTCCACTGCTGGGTACCTTGTCTCTGTCACTGATCCAGAGTGTGGCTTTTCTCCTGACTGACTACCCTCAGACTATTGACAAGACATGGAAGTAGAAACAGCACCTGCTCTGCTGGTGTCCTAGGGGTGCCAACCCTGTGTGACAACTTTTGGAAAAAGTGGTGGGGAGAGACTATCCCTTTTAGTTAAGTTCTGCGAATCACTTAGGTCAGAAAGCAAAGCAACTTGCCCAGCTGGCTTGACTCAATGGTTGAGCATCGACCTCTGAACCAGGAGGTCACGGTTCAATTTTTCGTCGGGGCACAAGCCCAGGTCCCCAGTGTGGGGCATGCAAGAGGCAACCAATCAACGATTCTCTCTCATGATTGATGTTTCTATCTCTCTCCCCCTCTTCCTTCCTCTCTGAAATCAATAAAAATAAAAAAAAAGCAAAACCACTATTTCAGCATTTACGTAAAACTACTTGCTCTTTATGATTTCAGACGAAGCCCAATTGGGGTTAAGGTGGGGATGCATCTCAGACTTGCTGACTCAGAATCTTCCTCCTCATCCAGTGACTAAGGCTTTTTCACTGAGTCACGTCATCATGCCTGGATCCTTCCTCCCCATGGACCAGTTCTCTCCTGGCTTTCTCAGTCCTCGTGTGAATAGATTTACAGAGGCTGATGCTGCCTTTCTGCCTGTTGTCCCCCGATACCTCTGAATCCCTTTCAGTCCCACGCTGAGGCCTTTGTTAGCGTTACAGAAAAAGCCAGACAGAGTTCAAATTCTTGACGAGATTTTCTGACTCCCTCAAACATTTATTTCTATTTTATATTTTTATTGATTTCAGAGAGGAAGGAAGAGGGAGCGAGAGATCCATGATGAGAGAGAATCATGGATCAGCTGCCTCCTGCAAGTCCCCCACTGGGGATGGAACCCACAACCCGGGCATGTGCCCCTGACCGGGATTGAACCTGGGACCCTTCAGTTCGTAGGCTGACGCCCTATCCACTGAGCCAAAACTCTACCTTCCCATCCAGTCCATTGTGTGTGAGGGTCCTAATGCGACTGGTTCATATGATTTTTTTCATGGTTTGCTATGTTTCTACCTAGTGTCTCCGAGATAGATCTTGTTTTGTGCTGTGATGTCCTTTGTCATGTCTTGCAAAGTGCTGCTCACATACCTGGGGTTTGATGGGAACAGATATTGGAGAAGATCCCTGGTGCTCTTGGAATAGTACATTGATCTCACTTCTGACAGTAACTCAATGTGCTAAGGGTCATGGCTGGCGCCGGATTCCCAAAGAGCCAGACCTCATGGTGTTGTTGAAAGTGTAGAGAGAAATTGGGTTTTCTCCTCCAGCGTTGAATCACTGGGCTGTATTTTGGTGGTTTAGTGTATAGACTCACACGCTGGCAAAGAATCCTAGGCAGGTGAGCATGAGGCCCTGGGAAGATTGTAATTACACAGAATTTTAAGGGACTAATGTTATGGTTAATTGCAGGTTAGTCAGAAAAATCATTCTGATTTCAACACTTTTTAAATAATCCTTATAAAATGCCCTCAGCGAAGTTCCATGCAGTGAACACAGCTCTCTCATCCTTTGATGTCTGAGGACTTTTAGAGCCTTTAGGTCAATATTAACAACATGGGTTTTCATTTATGTGTTAGGAGGCAAGATGGTGCAGGACACTGGCCTTTGTCTGAACTAACCACACGGTGTATTCCCTAGACATTGGTTTAGATAAACCTTTGATCTCAGATTGATATTTTTATGATTCTTTCTTCTTCACTCTCCCACTCTCAGAATTAAGTTTATAATATTTTTAGGGTCAAAGACTATGTATATAGGAAAGTTTCATGCAAGAATATTTCCTCTACTCAGCCCTTTTTAACATATTTAGTTTTGTGGTTTGTTTTGTTCCTATGATTCCAATTATTTTTCTCCCCTACACATTATAATTTTAAAGTAATCTCAGTATCCACATGTAAACATCAGCAAGTGACAAAAGCATTGAAGCTTCATGGAAGAGTAAAAACTACATATGTAGTCTTTAAAAAGCCCCTTTCTGTACACAATACTACTATATAATATTCTGATTATAGTGCATGGAGGATAAAGGAATGCTCATAAAATCTGTAAACAAGCCACGTGTAAAGGAATAAGGATCAGTTTGATATCTGATTTCTCATAAGCAACTAAGTATTACAAGAACATGAAGCAGAGTTCTGAGCCGGCCTATGGACTGGGTGTGAGAACAGAATAAAGATGTCTTCTGACTCAGGGAAGGGTAATGACTACCTCTTGACGATGACTTTTTAGGAACTTAGTAGAAGTTGTGACTTTAGGCCAACAACGGGAGGAAAGACGCAAGAGATGGAAGATGTGGGATTCAGAGAATGGAACCAACACAGGAGATGAGAGAGGGAGTCCACGGATGACCAGGGTAACACAAGCCTAGAAGAGGACACATCCCAGGCTGATGTAGAGGAGAACAAAGAAACCCTGAAACAGGGTTTTGTGGGGGGGGGGGGGAGAGATGAGGGGGTGAGAGGGAGAAGAGCGGGGGGGGGGCGGGAGAAAGGAATTCCATGCAATAGAAGCTATGAATTAAGGAATTAAAAACAGAAAACAAGGGTAATTAGAACCTCCAAGCAAATGAAATATGTACTAGTGAAAGGGCGAGATCTCGGAACCTGCGGACGCACGGCCCCCGCCCTTCCCCGCGTTCTCGGTGGAGAGGCGGGGACTGCGCCCTCCATCTTACCCTGTGTCCTCCATTTTGGGGCAGCCACGTGCTTGGCAAGGAGCTTCTTCCCGGAAGTCTAAGCCTCTGCTAGTCACACCCAGGAACAAGACACCGACTTGCGCCTGGCCAATCGGCGGGGCCCACAGTCCCCTCTCCCGCCCTTACTATAAAACTCCTGGTTCTATCAGGCTACGCTCTCTCTGCCACTTGGCTTGCCGTTGAGTCGGTAAGGAGGGTAGGGGAGCCAAACCCGGGTTTGAAATAAAGACTCTTACGCTTTTGCATCGGACTTGGCTGGCTCCCTGGTGGGCTTTTGGGGATCCTGAAATCTGGGCATAACACTAGAAAGTTATGATCTCAATAACCGACAAATTAAAAGCACAACTGAAAAAATAAAACATATTCCACTTAACCTAGTGCTAGTGGCTATTTTACTTTCATTGGTGTAGGGTCTACTTGGACTAGCATTGAACGCACAGGAAGAGAAGTATTAGTCTAGCACAGGACTGGGACTGATGAGGAACAGTTTTTGCAAGTTCAACTTGTAATATGTCCAGAGCAGGGACGTCCTATTTATTGTTGAAGGGCAGAACATGAGTGTTCACAACCTTGACAACGCAAGAGTCAAAATAGATCTGACAGGACGGGGAGGGGGAAGAAGGAGGGGCTGGAGGAGAGGGAGAGGGTGGCTAAGGTTCTTCAAAGAAGAAAGCTCAGATACTAATTAAAATGGGTGGAAAAAATGTCGGTGTGTGACTTAAAATCACAAAGGTGCACAATAAAATATTTAGCAACATTAATGTCACCATCAAACTTTGCAATGAGTGAGCAATAGGATGGAGAAGTATAAATGTAATGTATAAAGCTGATTTCATCAAGAAATAGAGGTCTCCCAACCAGCGTGGCTCAGTGGTTGAGCATCGACCTATGAACTAGGAGGTCACAGTTGGATTCCTGATCAGGGCACATGCCCAGGTTGCAGGCTCTATCCCCAGTGTGGGGCGTGCAGGAGGCAGCCGACCTGTGATTCTCTCTCATCATTGATGTTCCTATCTTTCTCTCCCTCTCCCTTCCTCTCTGAATCCAATAAAAATATATTTCAAAAAAAGAAATAGCCCTAACTGGTTTGGCTCAGTGGATAGAGTGTCGGCCTGCGGACTGAAAGGTCCCAGGTTCGATTCTGGTCAAGGGCATGTACCTTGGTTGTGGGCACATCCCCAGTAGGAGGTGTGTAGGAGGCAGCTGATCGATGTTTCTCTCTCATCAATGTTTCTAACTCTCTATCCCTCTCCCTTCAGCTCTGTAAAAAATCAATAAAATATATTTTAAAAAGAAAGAAAGAAATAGAGGTCTAAAATATTGTTTAGAGTCAAGATAGCAGTCACCAGGAGGATCCGATTGCCTTAAAAGAATGTCTTTCTAGGAGTGGAACTGGGCTTGGTGAGAAAGACAGTTGCTTTTGTTATTCTAAGCTTTTCTTTGCCACTTTGATCTGTGACCATATACATGTGTTGTTGTTATTTTGTTTAAAAATTAAAAATGTAATGAGCATTGGCTAGGGGTGCCCCCCCCGCCAAGTGTATTCTTTGCTTCCGTTTTGTAATAGTAACCAGATTCTCAGCCCTCTGCACACACTTCCTCTGCTTTAGAGAAGGGAGCCCCAGCCCCACATCCCATCTGGGGGCCCAGTGCTTGGACGAGGACAGAGCATACGCCCCAGATGAGGCCCATGGGACGTGAGACAGAGAACGTGGCCTGGGTGTCTGGGGAAGAAGGTTTTTCTGTCTCTTCTGGGAGCCACCTGGAGGGACGCTGTCTTAAGTCTGGATGTGAACAAGGGTGAGGAAGCCACTCACAGCCATGTCACAACCGTGAGGCCTCGAGGTGTAGGTGACAGTGAGGGAATCAGGGAGGAGAGAAAGAAAATCTTTCTTTGGAATCTCTAAAAAAAAATCACTGATTAAAGAGGCACATCAGGCCGGCCCCACCACCGGAATAGTTAAGTTATGTGGGCCATTAAATTGTTACATTTAGCCGAAACCGGTTTGGCTCAGTGGATAGAGCGTCGGCCTGCGGACTGAAGGGTCCCAGGTTCGATTCCGGTCAAGGGCATGTACCTGGGTTGCGGGCACATCCCCAGTAGGAGATGTGCAGGAGGCAGCTGATCGATGTTTCTCTCTCATCGATGTTTCTGACTCTCTCTCTCCCTTCCTCTCTGTTTAAAAAAATCAATAAAATATATTTTTTTAAAAAATGAGAGAGAAAAAAATTGTTACATTTAAAGCCAGTGTAAGTCAGGTTTTCTGTAACTAACAACCAAAAGAGGCGAATATGATATTACTACGACTAAAGTACCTAAAGTACAGAGCGCCTTACTGAGCGAGTGGCCTTATCATCATCCACAATCAGAAAAAACTAAGTGAAGCGAGCTCACCTCCCCCCGCAGACCCCACACCTTTCCTCTCCTATTGGCGAGCATCTGCTTTACTCTAAGAGGCTTCATGAGACTTGCATCGAGGGTAGCAATGTGCAGCAGCAGCTCATCTCGTGCTCAAGCTGCTGTACTGTCTCAGAGTCCTTTTTCTCACTTCTCAGTGAGCTTTAAGCAGTCCTGACTGGGTCACATGATCAGTTGACTTTTACTTCTCAGTGAGTCCACAGGCCCTGTGGTGTTCAATTTACTTCAGCATCTAGAAGTCGACGCATCTACGCCTATGTATCTCTCATGTTG
>NW_005871181.1:476652-608314 GCF_000147115.1 Myotis lucifugus
CCTAAAGGCTCTAAAAAGTCCTCAGACATCAAAGGGATGAGAGAGCTGGTGTTCACTGCATGGAAAATTCGCTGAGGGGCATTTTATAAGGATTATTTAAAAAGTGTTGAAATCAGAATGATTTTTCTGACTAACCTGCAATTAACCATAAACATTAGTCCCTTAAAATTCTGTGTAAATTACAATCTTCCCAGGGCCTCATGCTCACCTACCTAAGGATTCTTTGCCAGCGTGTGAGTCTATACACTAAACCACCAAAATACAGCCCAGTGATTCAACGCTGGAGGAGAAAACCCAATTTCTCTCTACACTTTCAACAACACCATGAGGTCTGGCTCTTTGGGAATCCGGTGGGAGCGAACCTGGGACCCTTTCAGTCCGCAGGCCGACGCTCTATCCACTGAGCCAAACCGGTTTTTGGCAAAATTGCTACATTTAAAGCCAGTGTAAGTCAGGTTTTCTGTAACAACCAAAAGATTTCTAAGAGACAAGCAAATAAAAAAGAAAAGAAACACATGGAGGATGTTTATAGGACAAATAACAATATGGAATATTTTATAGAGTTTTATGGGTCTCAAAACACTCGCACTGACATCTCTTTCATCTTTACATCCCCCCTGAAGAGGTGGGAATTGTTCTTTGTGTGTTACAAACGAGGAAACGGAGCAGAATAGGCAGGCGACCTGTTCAGATTCTCTTGGTTCTAAGGGACCACATCGCTTGAGTCTAAGTGCTGTGCTTTCGCCAAAATACCACACCGCAGGTGTAAACACGTGAACCCAAGAGGTGGAACAGAGAGCCCAGAAATAGATCCATGCATATGCGGACCGTTAATGAGGGGAGAGTGGCTTGGCATTTCAGTGGAGAAAAGAGGGATTATTCAATAAAAGGAGCTGGAAAAATTGGTTGTCCATGTGGAAAAAAAAATAAATTTGGATCCCACCCTTACACCATACTCAGAAATCAACTCCAGATGGATGAGGGACTTAAATGTCAAAAGCAAACTTTGAAACACTCAGTAGAAAAATATAGGTGGATATCTTTCCGACCTTGGGGTAGGGAAGGATTTCTTAAACGGGCACAAAAAGTGCAAACCATACAAGGAAAGATTTATGGCTTTGACTTTATAAAAGTTCAGAAATTGTGTTCAGAAAAATTCTCAAAGCAGGCGAGAAAGCAAGCTACAAACTAGAAGAAAATCATTTGCAACACATATATAAGTGGCAAAGAGGTAGTTTCAAGAATATGTAAAGACTCCTATAAAATAATAAAGAAAGGCCAAACAGCTCAAGAGAAAAATAAGTAAGTAAATAAATAAAAAGACCAAAATACAGGAACAGACATTTTTACAGGAGGAAAATATACAGCTAAAAACATAGAAAAGGGTGCCCAGCCTCTTCATAGCATTATAGACTAGCAAAGCAAGATATAGAATATTGAATCAAGATTGTAACTGATACCATTTTATGCTCAATTTATTGGCCAGAGTTAAGAAGTTAAACTAGATCAAAAGTTGGCGAGTATAGGGATCAATCCAATTTCTTATATATACTGGTATAAATTGCTTAACCACTTTGGAAAGCAACTTTGTAATTGAACATTCAGGCCCTGGCAGGGTAGCTCAGTTGGGTAGAGTATCATTCTGATACACCAAGGTTGCTGGTTGGACCCCTGTCAGGGCACAAACAAGATTTCAACTAATGAACCTATAAATATGTAGGACAGCAAATCAGTGTTTCTATCTCTCCCTTCCTCTTTCTCTACAATCAATCAATCAATCAATCAATATTTTAAAAAGTTGAACATTCACATATTCTCTGACCCAACAATTTTCTTGGTATATACCAAAGAAAAAATTCTTTCACTGTGCACCATGGGAAACAAACCAAAATATTTCTAATAACGCTGTTTGTAATAACAAGAGCAGAAAACAAATGACAATCAACAGGGAAACAAATTGTGGTACATCGTGGAATAGCAAGTTCTCAGATGACCACACCAGGATATTGTTCAAACATTCAAAGATTATTAAAACTAAAATGAAGAGATAAATTTTTTGATCAAGCATATACATATGCTAAAATTATTTTTATAATCAAGCCAGAAAATAATGAAAGCAAAATTCAGCATGTCAGAGCAGTACAGGAGGGTAATGGGATAAGAGAGAATCAAGGAGGCAGATGTACATATTGTTCATGTTCTAATTGTTGGGTCAAGTGGTTGGTTTTTATTACTAACAACGTACCGGGCAAATAAATAAAAATAAGCAAATGGAAAACTAAATTAGAGTCGGGCATGGACCAGTAATAATAGCGCATCATAAATCAAGTCTTCTCATCCCTGAAATGGGGGAGATAATTGTTCCTACCTCCTAGTGTTGTTATGAGGATTAAAATTCTTAGAAAAGTACCGGCACATATGTTTGATATTAGTGTTTGTGAAAGAAAGAAGGAAGGAAGGAGGAAGAAAGAAGGGAAGGAGGAAAGAAGGGAGGAAGCTGAATAATGAAATTCTGTTTACTTGAAGTCCATTATTAAAACACTAGAGGCCTGATGCACGAAATTCGTGCAAGGGACTCAGCCCTCACAGCCCCAGCTTCATCTGGAAGGTCTAATTACCATATTGTGCTTTTATTATTATAGATTAGCCCCCTGTAAAGAGGTGCTAAAGGGTGCAAATGAAGGAGAGCTTCACTGGGGAAAATTCTCTCGAGGAGGTAAAAATATAAAAAATATATAATTTTTTTAATGTTAAAGTGTTGCTAAAATACAAATACACCAGTGGACTGGTCTCCCGGTTAATAGGTGAAGGTTCCAGCTTCTATTTTCAGAGTGGAACTTAGTGGACAGGATAATAGGAGGTGACATTTGTTTGAATTTCCTTCTTTGAGCTGTGGAAGAATCCTATAAACCCCTCTATAAATAACCAAGTAGAGGCCGAAAGGTTTCCTGTAACTTGGAGCCGAAAGCCAGGAACCTCGGAGGGAAGTCTGAGTGAATCAGCAGGGTGGCCACGCTCGCCAGGGAATTCCACCTCCTCCAAGGAGGCTTGGACTGGGCTGGAGCATCTTATGTGTTGTTTCTCTCCATCCTCAGGAGTAGTAGTAGCTTAAGAACCAATGCACGTGAAATATTCCACACACACCCAGCCATAGAGCACCTGAATCAATGAGTAGAGCTCCACCCCTTTGGCCAAGGAACGCGGAGTCCAGCTGTTACTGCAGAACATGCAAGGTTAGCAGCAATGCAACCAAACTCGCAGTGATGAGCAGTGGACGAGGCCCCGAGCTTCACCCAAATCAGGTGTGGCCTTGTCTATATTCAAATGCCTGAGTGAAATGCAAGGTACCCTGGGTCATCTTCCCTTTAAGGGATGGGGAGGGAGAGAGTGTGTTGAGGAGAAAGGTTGAATGGGTAATGGGTTTGGGCTACGTGCAGGAATGAATCGCTTTTCACAAGACACATCAGCAGAGGATTCTGGCTTCTTTGTTGGATTGCTTTGTTGGATTGTTGCATCTTTCACTTCTCTGCGTTGTCAGAATGCTCCTTGTTTGTTCATGAGATGGTGTCCAGAAGGAATGTCTGGGTGGGTGTCTCTTTGCCTACCTTTTGGTTATTTTATTATTTATATTACACCCCGCTTCAGCAGACCAGGGAAATGTACATTAGAAAGACAAGCAAAACATAATTACAGTGGGGCCTTGACTTACGAGTATCCCGACTAATGAGTTTTTTGAGATACCAGCTGTCTCTAGGCCGATTTTTTGCAGAGTTGATAGGGTAATTTGAGTTAACAAGCTCCTTAACCAGCTCAGTCTAGGAACGAATTAAACTCGTAAGTCAAGGCCCCACTGTATCTGATGCCTTGGGTCAGACTAAGAACTGACATTGCCTTCAAAAGTGGCCTTACATAGTAGGTGTCCTGTGGGGACCAGTGGCGCGGTCTCACTGGTCAACTGAGCCAGGTGCTCTAGGAGTGTCCCTTGTATGGGGGAGTGTGCCCTCCTGTTGTTGGCACTTCGCTGGGAGGGATTGACCTCATGCTGATTGGTTGTGAGGGATTGATCCTCATGCTGATTGGTTGTGAGGGATTGACCCGCAGGCTGATTGGCTGAGAGGACTGGCCATGACCACAGTGGAGGAGCTGCTGTGCAGAGCCTGACCCTATGGAGCATAGGATTCGCTTCTGCGGGGCCCTGCTGCCTGCTGACCCTGCCCTTTGAGTGTGTCACTTGGGGAGGTGTCTGGGTGGTGCTCTGGCCTGGTCTGAAGCGGCCACTGGGTGTGTTGGTTCTGAGGCCTCTTGAGAGGTCAGGCCTAGGTCAACTGCCACCTGTGCCCTGCCTGGGCCACCTGGTAAGAGCTACAAAGCGACCTGCAGATGGTTAACACCTGCGCTGGGCTTGAAGGTGCCTGGGAGAGGCTACGCTTCGAACTGAGCCGGGCTGCCCCTGGTGTCTGTTTGGGGCTGCTTAGCAAGAGGTCCGGGGCACACCAAGGCCAGATGCTGCCTGTGTGGGGTTTGTGGACACTTGAGAGATTTTAGGAAAGCCCACAGCATGAGCCAAGAGAGGCCATTGGTATGGAAAAGCCGTTGGAAACAGCCTGGATGGGCCCTGCAGGTTAGGTGGGGGCGTGGCCTCAGAGAATCACCAGGGCGGGGCCAACACCATTGGCCCCGTGGATGGAGACTCTTATATAGTTCACACCTGTGCCTGCAGCGGGAGGGCTCAGCAAAGGAACAATGGCTTCTACCAGCTCCCTGTCTGGAAGAAAGCTGTCCCTCCAGCCCTCGATGTGAAGCAAGACACTGCAGTCCCGCCCCGTACATCCCTGGCACCTTCTGAGGTTCTGCCCAGCGCTGGAGCTCAGAGCCAGCGAGGCCTTTACGAGGTAAGTCCGTGCGCCGCCTTCACGAGGAATGCCTGGGACTCCAGCAGCCTCAGTCTCACTCAGCCACAGTCCCGCTGGTTTTTACAGACAGAAATTATGGGGATTTCTCTTCTTGGCCCTGGATTCCTGGGCTGGGGGCCCTGGCTCCTCAAGGGGGAACTTGGTTTTGAACTTCCACACGTGGGTCTGGGGCCTGCCCGGTCTGGGCCTCTGTCCTCCTACCAGCCTCGCCGTGGGGTCTATATATCCTTACTTACAGGACTTCTGTCCAGCTAGATTTCAGGTGGTTCTGAAGGATGGTTGTTCTGTTGTTTGGTTGTAATTTTGATGTGGTTGTGGGAGGAGGCGAGCACAGCCCTTACCTATTCTGCCATCTTGAGCCCAAAGATCTGTTGCACTTTTCATTGTCAGAATTTTTTTTAAATGTTCAGGCTGTGGTCTCAAAAGCTCATTTCGATTTGCTGTTCTCATTTGGAACTTGAACAATGCGCCTTGCTTTGGATTCCGTATAAGTCAATTTCAGGTTGTGCGTCTCTGAAAGCCAGTTCAAAACAAAACAAAGCAGCGGGGAGGGGAATGCAGACTGTCTACCATTTTGGGACTCTGGTTGTTTCAGGAGAGGGAGGGAGGGAGGGGATAGAGGCTCAGTTTAGCCTCATCAAAGCTTCTCTCCTCTGCCCCACCCCCCACCCCTGCACTTTACAGTATCTGCTTGACTGATCACAGGGGAACTTATCATGTAGGACTTAGGGGAGATATTTATGGCATCCCTGAGCACAGTGGCTTTGCCTCCTACGAAGTTAGCTACAGTGGGGCCTTGACTTACGAGTGTCCCGACTAACGAGTTTTTTGAGATACCAGCTGTCTCTCAGCCAATTTTTTGCATTGAGTTGATAGAGTAATTTGAGTTAATGAGCTCCTTAACGAGCTCCTTAAAAAGCTCGGTCTCCGAATCCGAACGAATTAAACTCGTAAGTCAAGGCCCCACTGTATTCCCTTTAGGAGAGAAAAGGCCACAGCTGGTGAGAGAACAGGCCAGAGGCCCTTTCAGAATTTCAAAACAAAAGACCGAGTTGAAGAGGAGGGATTTAAAACAGCAGCGACTTTTGCTTTGGTCCTTATTGGACGAACAGGTGTGGGAGCCCATTCATAGGGCTGCGTGGCTGACCTAGGAACCCGAGAGGGAGGCGGATGGTTCTGATAGTTGGGGAAAGAGTGAGACTTTCAAACTTCGTATGGAAGAAAGCTGCCCCTCCAGCCCTCGATGTGAAGCAAGACACTGCAGTCCCGCCCCGTACATCCCTGGCACCTTCTGAGGTTCTGCCCAGCGCTGGAGCTCAGAGCCAGCGAGGCCTTTACCAGGTAAGTCCGTGCGCCGCCTTCACGAGGAATGCCTGGGACTCCAGCAGCCTCAGTCTCACTCAGCCACAGTCCCGCTGGTTTTTACAGACAGAAATTATGGGGCTTTCTCTTCTTGGCCCTGGATCCTTGGGCTGGGGACCCTGGTGTGGGACTGGGACCCCCGGCTCCTCAAGGGGGAACTTGGTTTTGAACTTTTCACCTGTAGACATCGGGGAACTAGGAACCTAGGTCAAGGCAAACCAGGAGGCACTGTGTGAATTTATCTCTGAGCCATGGCATCCCCCCAGCTAATAAGCAAAATAGAAAAGAGCTATGTAACCACACAAATGCTGTTTTAAATTCCCTGTACTGATGGTATGAAGTATTGAGGGGCGGGGGGAGGGGGGATTCTATGATTTCTTGAGCTTATGGGTGAAACATCTTAAATACATGCTCCCTGAAAGATAGAATGCCATAAAGTACAGTGGTCAACTGATTTGTGAAAAAAAATTAGGGTCATATTGAATTATAGGAATTTTAAAAGCCACTTAGGACAAGTTAGAGCACTGTGAAAAGTCAAGATTAACCTACTCATTAGCGGTTATTAATAGCATTAGCATTATTACCATTAAAATCCTTGGGTACTGGCACCATCTATTTTTATCCCTGTAATCTCTGGTTCCATACACTTTCTTATACATAGAAAAGCCTCCATAAATATTTGTCCCGTTACTAAAGACAAGGTAGCACACTTTTTAAAATGTCTGAACCAGGGGAGAGAGAGGAAAGAAAAGTATAATCTTGCTTTATGAACAAAGGAACACCTCATTGAGATGTTAAATTTTCCATTTGTTCATTTTTGCAATACCAGCTCTTGGGAAGATGGCCTGGCACCATTTTAAACAATTCCTCTTAGAAGCCCATTCAGTGGGCTTTTCTGCTGACAGGAGGGGTCTCTCAGGCCTGCCAGTGTTCAGTTCTCCGAATTGCTGACCCAAGGAACAATATGACTGCGATATAGGGTATCTGACCTACAGGTTGCCCACTCTCTGCGTGAGTCAACCTTTGAAGTCCAAATAAAATCATCATCATTTCCCATCATCCTGAGCTCAGGCGTTCCAGCCCCTTTCTCAGTGATGATGCTGACAGTTACGGGGAGAGACCGACCCAGCCCTGGTTGCCTTGATGGTTGATGGTATGAACCGGCAGGATGGAACGCAGGAATTAACCATCAGCTAACGGTTGTTGAGTTAATCCAGCCGACATCACTGGGAGGCCTATGGGCCACCTGATGGCTGGAAACTCCGGCTGTTTTATCCTGGGGAGCGTTTGCATGACTTCAATGAATCGGAGTCCGTCCATGGCGCGGTTGGACAGTGAACGCCCCCATCACACTGATCAAAGGTTGGGGATCTGGGACATGTGGAAACGCTTTACTATCTCACCTGTGGCGGAGACAGATGTGCATTTCCAAATGCTAATTTCTTTTCCTCTGAAGCCAGGTGTTTGTGGAGAGAGCTAAGGGGAGAGGGAACTCCCCCCTCCCCCTTATGAAAATATGGATTCAATTCAATCTAATTCTATTTCAAAAAATATTTACGTACTTTGTGTCCCTTAAATAAACTGAATATTATCCTGAAGAAAGAATGTAGGTAATAACTGAAGTCAGCTAGAAAGGAAGGGAGGGAGGGAGGAAGGAAGGGAGGGAGGGTGGAAGGAAGGGAGGGAGGGAGTGAGAGGAGGGAGGGAGGGAAGGGAAGGAGGGAGGAGAAAGAAGGATTGCTGAGTGACCTTTAGTGCTATTTCATAGACACAAGATTCCCTTTGGACCTCACAGCAGTCTTTGGAAATAGGTGGTGTTTGATCATCTATAGCAGTGATGGCGAACCTATGACACGCGTGCCACTCATTTTTTTTGGTTGATTTTTCTTTGTTAAATGGCATTTAAATATATAAAATATCAAAAATAGAAGTCTTTGTTTTACCAGGGTTGCAAATATCAAAAAATTTCTCTGTGTGACACGGCACCAGAGTTAAGTTAGGGTTTTTCAAAATGCTGGCACGCCGAGCTCAAAAGGTTCGCCATCACTGATCTATAGAGCAGGAAAGTGGCACTCAGGGCGGTTGTTACTTTGTTAGTGAGGTAAACATGGCTCATTGATTTTGTCTGGTGTCTGAATTCCTCCTTATATTTTGGAATCTCCTCTCTCTCTGATTCTTAGAGTGGGGATGGGGCCGGTAATCCTCCCCTTGCTCTTGGGACAGAAAATAGGAGATGCTCTCTGTCCCCACTTCCCAGCCTCCCTCCCATGACCCATGGCCAAGGTTCTAGTCATTGGAGGCTCTGCCTTGATTTCCCCTTGACACCTCCCTCCCTGGCAGGGTCTCTCCTCTCTGTCTCCATCTCTCTGCAAGCGATGGAGCAGGTGCTTCCTAATGTATTCATCGCACACACGTGGGACTGGCGCCCCTCAGAGTTCAGGTGCAGATAACAGAAACGAATGGAACTCATCGCATCAGAAAGCTATTGAAGCCGATGCCAAGGTGCTTACAAAATAGAAGGCTCTGGAAGCCTGGGATGGAGGCCAACACCCACACCGGCTGCCAGGGCAAAGCCAGGTGCATTCGAGACCCTGCTGGTCAGCAGGAGACAGCTCACCTCCGATCTGTGGTTTTCCGGGCTCCTTTGGGCGAGTCTGCTGGGTACAAGCTGTCCCAGGTGGTCCCTGACTCACCCCTCGTGTTAGCTTTCCGGCCCCAGCACAGTTTGGATTTCCGCAAGAAGGATTTTTTTAAAAATATATATTTTATTGATATTTTACAGAGAGGAAGGGAGAGGAATAGAGAGTTAGAAACATTGATTAGAGAGAAACATCGATCAGCTGCCTCCTGCACACTCCCTACTGGGGATGTGCCCGCAACCAAGGTACATGCCCTTGACTGGAATCAAACCTGGGACCCTTCAGTCCGCAGGCCATCGCTCTATCCACTGAACCAAACCGGTTAGGGCAAGAAGGATTTAATGTAGTTAAATAAGTCAGTGTGTGGTATCCGATGTATGTCCCTGCCCTGCTAGGGATTCAAGTTGAGTAAGAGCCAGTTCCTGTCCTCAAGGAGCTTGCAGTCAAGTAGGAAGACAGACGCCCAAGGCAGAAGCACCCTTGGGTGTGGCCAGCACAGTATTGGAGACAGGGCCGCTGATGAGTGAGGCTTTGCATCTGGGTTTTGATTAATTGGAAAATGCGTCCATGAAAGTGCTGAACGTTAAGGAGAAAAATAGTCTAGTATTAATGTGGGCCCCTTAAGGGAAGACTAAAAGCGATGGCTCCTTGAATTGTCCCCTTTCCCACTTTCCCCCTCTGATTCCTCCTGTGGTCCCCCCCTCTCCCCTCCAGCGCCATCCTCGCCACTTGCTTAGACAAAGGAGCAGGGTGGGTGCTGGCTGAGGTTAGTCACAGGCCGCTGGCAGTGGTCAGGCACACGGAAAGCCTGAGGCGGAATTTACTGGTAGCTCTTTGAGTCACAAAGCGCCACCCGCCTCCCTCCTCCGGCGCCCAGTCTGAACCCCGTGTCCTGTTCAAAGATATTTCCCCCTCTCTCTGACTTACCTTCTGAATTCATTTTGGAAGAATGCACCGAGATCCTTTGAATCCGACGGGAATGTTGAACCCGGTGAGCAGTGGTGTGGTTAAGAAAGCAAATACTATGCTGAAAGATGTTCATTGAAAGTGGCTAGGAACATCAAAGGGACTGATGGATTTGCATTTCAAAAAGCTGGCAGGGGGGACCATTGCAGCTTACCTCCCATCCAGCCTTCACATCCATCCTGCTTCTAAGAGGGCCATTCTTCCTTCCCATCAGGATGGAATAACACTGGAGCCCCAGGAAAGGGATGTCTGGAAATGGTATTGTCTTCTTAAATCAAAGCTGCTTATACAAATTAGTCTCCTTTATTAACCATAGGACAGCATTGCTAACATTGGGTGAGCACCTACTATATGTATTTCAGGCGCTGTGGTTAAGCGAGTCTCTGCATTACTGCGTTGAGTCCTCTGCATTGCTGAGATAGATAGTATTATTCCTCCTGTTTTATTATTATTATTAATTTGAGAGAGGGAGAAGGATAGAGAGATAGAAACATCAATGATGAGAGAAAAATCATTGATCGGCTGCCTCCTGCATGCACCACACTTGGGAGCAAATCCACAACCCAGGCATGTGCTCTGACTGGGAATCGAACCGTGACCTCCTGGTTCATAGGTTGATCCTTAACCACTGAGCCATGCTGGCCGGGCTATTCCTCCTGTTTTACTGTTGGGAAAATTGCCCCAATTGTAAGTTCCTAAGCAAAGATTCGAACTCGAACTCTGTTGATCATATTGGGCACTGTGTGGAGATGTTGTCTTTTTAATTAAAAATTATACAAGGTTGAGGTGTGGGGCGGAGGGATATGTGACACACAGTGTTTAGATAAATTGATTTTCCAGGACAAGCAAGAGAGCACAAATGCTTAAATAATCTGCTACAGGTGAGCTTCCATGGACAATTGAGGATTGCTAAGAAACAGGCAGACAGAGGTGATTGCTGTGGGAGAAATAGGAAAAAGCTACACAGGCAAGGCTTTGAGGGACAGTATGATGGTGGTAAAGGCTCAAGGTCATCATCCTCAGATCTCAAGGTATGCAGGGACCACCTAGAAAGTCAGGTACAGCACAGGGCCTCACACCCTGCTCCAACATCTTCAGCAGAAATAGGGTTAAACTACGTAGGCAAGTCATGGAGGGACACAGTGTTGGTGGTAGAGGTGCAAGGTCATGGTCATTAAATCCCAAGGTGTGTAGAGACCACACAGAAGGTACACGTGACCTCAGACCCTGCTCCAAAATCTTCAGCAGCAGGACGTGTTCTACTCAGGAGTTAGCTCTGTTTGCAAATAGTTCTTAAACTGAACAAAATGTACTTCAGGTTCATCCCAAACCCACATCCCTGTAGCATCTGTAGCAACCATCTAGTCATTGGTTCTGCCTTCTGCCAGAGGGTAAAGCCACCCCATTTTCCATGTGACAGCTCTTCCAATACTTGACCCCTCTCCCAGCTGCTTCGACCATGCTTCATAGACACGGATTTGAACCACTCACTATGCCAGGGTCTCTCCCTCGGGTACATTTCAGTTGCACTTTCACTTCCAGGAAGGAACTGTGTTAGGTACAGAATGTAAAATTGAATAAGACATGTTTAATGTCCGTAATGCCCCCTTCAAAGGCAACTGTATAATGTTAACTATTGTCCAAAGGGTCCTTAAAAGCTAATACCTACATGTGGACTGTTAGGAATGTTTAGACTGGAATTATGACCTCCCCTGGTTGGACACCACTCGTCGTTTAAGGAAACCTATGTTTCCATTAGCATTTTGAGTCAGCTAGCCTCTAACTCTTCTTCACACCAACAGCTAAACCACAAACCAAGCGGCAGTCACTCTAGAGGTATGGGGTAGGAAGGAATGCGGGTTTTCTAGGCTCTCTCATCCACTTAGCAATTCACGTTAAGACTACCTACTCATTCATTAACTTCCTGACTTGTTCAGCCATGAGCATTTTACTGAATACATAAATCTGTCTGATTATTCATAACATACTTGGGTGGGGTGAATGTGGAAGAAATATGAGACATTATTCCCTGCCTTCAAGAAATCCCAAATCTAGCTAGGACTGTGGGGGCGGGGGGTGGGGACGGGATCGATAAAACATTGACACTTCTCAAAGCATCACATAATGGAAAAGCATGAGCGTGAATCAGAAACCCTGAATTCTAGACAGAGCTTGGACTTAAGCCAGTCACATCACCCCCCAACCTCAGCGTTCTCATTTAAATAATGAGATACTTGGATTTTTCAGGCTCTTTCCAGTCCTAAGGATCTTTGTTTCTAAGTACAAGATGACTATGAGCCTCTTGAGGGCAGGGATTACACTTTATGGAGAAGTGAATTTCCCATTAAGTAGTACAGTATTAATCAGGAATATCACTCAAGATATATTTATTGAATGGGCTCAAGAGTTCAGGTTAAATGTTTATAAGGATCTCTACTACCCCCTGGCTTCAGCTGGGGGGTACAAAAGCACCCCAAAGTGGCCCCAAAATAGGCCTAGAAGCTCACAATCTAAGTGTCACTGGGTTTAATGGTCCAAAAATTTGCACATGCAGTCTTGAGGCTCAGGTACAGAAATGACATATATACTCAGGCATGCCATGATTAAGGGTGAGATCCAAGTATATGCCAGGCACACACTGCCTCCCATTTTTCCTCAGGGTTCCTGCTCCTCTCTCTCTCTAGGTCTTTCCACCCCTAAAAAAGCCCATTTTTCCCTTTGCTAAAATATTTCATTGTATATAATGAAAAGTTTCATGAACCATCTACAATGTCCCACCTTAGCAACTCAAGAAATACTGGTTTACTATCTCTCAAAAGTAACATAGGCCTGGCCGGCGTGGCTCAGTGGTTGAGTGTCAACCTATGAACCAGGAGGTCAGGGCACATGTCTGGGTTGTGAGCTTGATCCCCAGTGTGGGGCGTACAGTAGGCACCCGATCAATGATTTTCTCTCATCATTGATGTTTCTATTTCTCCCTCTCCCTTCCTCTCTGAAATCAATTTTTAAAAATATTAAACAAAATAACATAGGGCCAATGCTAGCAAGAGTATCTTCTTCCTGATAAGGCCAGATTTCCTGCTATGGAAGCGCGCACACACACACACACACACACACACACACACACACACACACAGTTACCAGATGGTTACCCTGCTATACTAGTCTTCACTTACCTGAAAGTAAGGCTATCATAAAACTATTGCAGAATAATGTGCCAGGTGGCCATGACATTATAAAGGCACCTGCAGTTTGGAAGTTGAGTTTGAAAAGGTACCTGTATGCAAAAGGGGGAGGTGGCAGGCTGCTTGGAAGACTCTGACTGTTAAACTAATGAATTGAAATTTGACACAAGAGAGAGCCATGCAGGCCTTTAGCCAGTGGAAGGCTAGGCCTTGTTTTGTAGTGATTTGGGGCCGTGTCCAATATCCCTGTTAGTTTGTTAGCTCCTCAACATGGAAAAAACACAAGAAGTAGGAAGACTGGCAAAGCGCTGGCCCCACTCTGTAGGGTGGTGAAAGGCTGTTTTTTTTCTACCAGACTTTTAATGAGGAGATAGGCCGTTGCTAAAAATAAAGGCGATTGTAAGTGATGGTTAAAACAGCTCCTTGAAATTCACCGAGTCTTGGTTTTGCAAATAGCTTAGACCTTGGGAGTTGTGTTTCCCCTGGCAAAACTTGACTCCCACCAGCATCTGTGTGAGAGACCAAGAAATAAAAGCCCATGAAACTTTGGCAACAGGCATGCAAATGGCATTCTGATGAGTTAACTGTAAGTAGATCAGGAACACATGGATTAAACCTTCCACGGGGTTTCCCACTGGCTTCAAGAGCAAAGGCGCAGCGTGGTTGACACCATGGAGTTTGGGTTTTGCTGCGCTGCCTATCTTTGGAAAATCCATTGAGGACTCTCATCAGATGTAGGCAGCTGTGGGTTTTTCTCAGATCTGCGGCCTGGTTTTATGGCTTTCCAAGCGAAGCCAACAGCCATGGCAAGTCGAAGATCTGGACATTTTTGAAAGCATGTTCCCAGGCAGAGCCCTGGTGGCCACAGACTTTTTATAGCCGGTACCTGCCTCAGGGCTAAAGTTACAAGAAAACTAATTTGGGATTTTGTGTCTAGAGACCGTCCTGGGTCAGCAACTCTGCTGGGATGCTTCAAATGGAACACTTGGCCATTTCTGGTTTTCCTATAAATTTAGACTACAATTAAAGTGGAAAAGAAAACTCAAAATGTTCTGAGTGCAAGTAGCAACTGTAAGGCTACTGGGCGGCTCAGAAAAGACACAGCCACAGAAAGGGGTGAAGTAGAGTGTGGTGGGTGATGACCAACCATCCACTCCCACCAGCCCTTTCTAACATCTAAGGTCAAGTGACACCCGGAGTCACGGTCACCCTTCTGCAGGGGGCTGGGAGGATGAAGGAAAGGCAGGGCGACTTCCAACTTTGACCTTCTTAAACCGTAGACAGAGCACCTATGGTGAAAACAGTGTGTTTCACATTTAGGACAGCGACGCTCCGTTTGTGTGCCCAGGATGGCTGCGTGTACTTCCTTCTGCAAAGGATCTGCGTGTAAAATGCGAAAGCTCACACACGAAACCTGACATTTTCCAAAGAGGTGGCCACAGACTTCCTACTTCCGTTATTTCTAGATCTAGTCTTTTTGGCCATCTTTCAAACCTGTCTGTACTTGATATCTCTTGCCCCTTCCTAGCCTTACCTTGTGCCAGGTAATTAGCTCCCCTAAGACTTAGTTCTTCATTCACAAAATAAGGATATAAAATAACCTACCAGGTTGAGTGGCTGTGGTAATTAAGTGCGATGAGATAGCGAAGGATCTTAGAAACGTAGTTAATAAAGGAAGGCAAACTTTTTCATTTGGGTTCATTTACACTGTAATCAATGCAAATGCTACAAGATACCGCATAAGACTCAGCTTTGGCAACATTAACGAAGAATATTTTTAATGACAGGACCAGGAATATTAAGAAAATCCATAGAACCAAGTGACAAATCTTAAAGGATGTGAGGATTTTAACACTTACTTGCATAAAGCTAATGATCATTTAAAATGGGATGCATATTATTAGAATGAAATTAGGAGCAAGCAGACTGAAGAGATGTGATTCAGTTTTGCCCCTTTGTACCCTTACCTTGTGCAAGATAATTAGACCCCTAAGAGTTCGTTCTTCATTCATAAAATAAGGATATAAAAGAACCTTCCCAACTGAGTTGATGTCATTGAGATAAAATATGAAAGGGTCTTAGAATTAGTTAATAAAATGCTTAGTTAATAAATGCTCACACTTACTGCCAACCAGCAATACTGCTGCTGCTATTATTGAACAAACCTTCTGCACAAAAGCAAAACCCAAGTCAGACAGTTTTTGTCTATGAAGCCTCTTAATGTAAGTAATAGTTGTGAGAGACAGAACTGAAAGCAAGTAGGACTAGGAGAACAAAGTGAAAGGAACAGTTTCTATTTTTCAGAAACACACTCATGATATAAACTGCCAGATGCAGAACCCTTTCCTGATTTCCCTCTCAGGACGGGTCCACCAGGTTTTGTGGACAGAAGCATAGATGGATGTGCATGGACATCATGACGTGTTTCCTGTTTTGTCTCGGCGGCTCTACACACAAGCCCAGACTGCCCATGGCCCAAACAAAAGAGTATAAACACTCACTTAGGAGGCTCGGGGCTCGGTTCTGCTAAGCTCATTTCCCCATACTGTGCCCTGAACGCTTCTTGTGAAGTTTCTTCTGTGTGGGTTTGGAATTAGGCAAACAATGTCTAGTTGTTCTTGGGGACTGTTCAGTGGGGAGACAAAGTCTTCCGTATGGAGGTGGACTTTAGGAACTACAGAACTCTCCTGAAGTGGAATTTCCTTTCATCGTCTCGGATATTATTCTTTTGTCTTTGTGGCCAATGTGTAATAACATACTCAGATGTGAGATGGCATCTTGCTAAGCATGGTGTCTTAGTGATGTCATTTAAAGTCTCTGAGTTTCGGATTTCCATCTTGAATGTTCTTTGACACCCTTGCAGGGTTATTGTGAGGCTCCAGTTAAATAATATCTAAAAATCTATCTATAATAATAAAAGTATAATATGCTAATTAGACCGGATGACCTTCCGGGCGAAGCCAGGGCTTCGAGGGAAGCCGGTGCTGGCAGCTGGGGGAAGAAAGGCCTACTCTTGCATAAATTTCATGCATCAGGCCTCTAGTGTCTTCATAATCTCTATAGAGTTGTATATAGAATGACTATTGTTAATTTGTGCCCAGTAAATCAATATACGAAATGGAATGAAGTCGTGTAGTCGGACAATTAGGATTCAATTAGTCCTTGGAGAATGGCAGATAGCTTTGATGTGTTGGGTTATAACAGTTTTATGTATCCCACGAAGACATTTATTTATGTGTTTGATATTTGCCTATGCTCCAGCGACTGCTCAAAGTGACCTACCCCAGCAAGATGATGTACAGCCACCCTCTTCAAGAAAAAACATGGCCATATATAACCGTAACACAAAGTTGAACATCAAACATGCCAAGAAGTAAAGGGTCAAGCAGCCCAGTTCTGTGGATATTTTGGGTGGGGAGAGGGGCCAGCAAAATTACTTCCAGTTGGTAAGAGCAGAAAGCAAAACTGTCCAACAATGCTTTGCGAAGAAGCAGGGCGTGCCTGGGCCCCGAGAGGACAGTGGTGTGATGTGTGGGGGCTGGAGGTGAGGAGGGGAGAGAGGGAGGGGTGAGTAGAGAAGGAGAAATGACCTCTTTGAACAATGGCATGACGGTGGGAACCTTTTAGAGGGCTCTTTCTCAAAGGCCCTGGGGGTTCCCTGATTTGTGAACAGATGACTAATTGGCATGTTCCTTCGTGGGGTCTTGTGGGAAGGAGGCATGATGCGATGTGCAAGCTCATAGGTTTTCATTGTTATGACCAAGAGCAAATGATTACCGACTGAATAAGTGAATGACTAAAGATGACTAGTATTTGGTACATATGCACCAACATTTGTAAGTTACTAGAATTTCCTCAAGTCTACACTCTCTCCTACCAAGGCCTCTGAGTGCCGGGAACAGGTTTCCGCTGTCTTTGTAGACACCCAGAGAGTCAGATGGCCACCCACCCCGTCATCCCTCAGTTTTCTCCAGAAGTAAAAAGTTATTTGTGTATCTTAGGTATTGTCTTGAGTTGGTCCTGGCTTTCCATGTTTGCTCTTTTATTATTACTTCTTTAAAGAGTTACTCTAGCCCTGACCAGTTTGGCTCAGTGGATAGAGCGTTGGCCTGCGGACTGAAGGGTCCCAGGTTTGATTCCGGCCAAGGGCACGTACCTTGGTTGCGGGCACATCCCTAGTAGGGGGTGTGCAGGAGGCAGCTGGTCGATGTTTTTCTCTCATCGATGTTTCTAACTCTCTATCTCTCTCCCTTCCTCTCTGTAAAAAAAAATCAATAAAATATATTTTAAAAAAGTTACTCTTGTTTTATCTTTTGGTTCTGGTATAATGGCTGGGCTCTTACCATGTCGATGACTATTAACTTTTTTCTCTTGGTCTTATCACTCACTTTTTTCTCCTGGACAAAGGGAGTAGGTGATGGGCTCTGTGTGTCCTTTGTCTTGCCATAATATAACTCTCCTGCCCCGTGCCAACCATTTGTTTGCTGCCCTTGGACAAGTCTTGTTCTTTCCAGAAGGAAGTTGATGTGAGGTAAAATACAAAGTTTCTGATTCTCTAGATGAGGGACTGGCTGATTACAATCCGTGGGGTAAATGGAGTCTGCTATCTGTTTTTCTAAATAAAGTTTTATTGGAACACAGCCAGGCCCATTCATCTACATGGGATCTGGGGCTGCTTTTGCAAAGGGCAGAATCCAATAGTCTCATCAAAGTCTCAGAAGTCTTAAAATGTTACCCTTTGTCCCTTTACAGAAAACATCTAGGTGGTAGTTCGCTTGGGGGGAAAAATAGGATATGGGTATTTCTAAGAGGTCAATCAGAGTAGGTTGTGGTAACTCACTGAGTGGTTCCTTCAAAGCTCAGAGTAACCTGACCCTGTTAGGAAAGACCACGTTACAAATCCCTCTTTCATCCCCGAAAGGGCACAATCAAATCTTTGTTGGTAACCGCAGGCCTCCAAATACGAGTGATTACTCAGTGAATAATCACAAAATGTGCCCACATAAAATTAGTAATCCTTTAACTTCTCAGGGGGTTCCCACTCTTCCTAACTTTTTCCTTTATTTTCATCGTTTTGAGTCATCCTCTAAATCTACCTTTTTGTGAAGAAATGAACTCAGCCTGAATTTCTCCCCGTATTCCTCCTCAACTTCTGGTTTGCCACGTATACACTCATGACAAGTAATACTCGTGTGTCTTCCGGTGCAATAGGAGCTCTTGGTGATTCTTGATGGCCTTGAAGATGATACAAATCTTTGGGGTGAAGGCCCAAGTCTGGGTTTATCCACGGGATGTTCTGTAGTGAATAGAAGTATGGCAGAAGCATTGCTCACTTTCAGTGGCAAAACATCTTAAACACAGCCCTAGACGGTTTGGCTCAGTGGATAGAGCATCGGCCTGAAGACTGAAGGGTCCTAGGTTTGATTCTGGTCAAGGGCACATGCCCAGGTTTTGGGCTCCATCCCCAGGAGGCAGCCAATCAGTGATTCTCATCCTTGATGTTTCTATCTCTCTCCCTCTCCCTTCCTCTCTCTGATTGATGCATTTTTTTTAAAAAAAAAATCTTAAACACAACAACCTTGAGAAGTATCTACCCAAGGTTTCAGGACATTGGCGCTTCCTCCAATGCCGTGGAGGGTAGAATTGGCTGTGAATGCAGCTCCAGATGACACCATACTTCCCCAGGGTCCTCAGGTAGGGTCCTTATTGTGTTCACATATTTTCTTTTAAAATATATTTTATTGATTTTTTTACAGAGAGGAAGGAAGAGGGATAGAGAGTTAGAAACATCAATGAGAGAGAAACATCGATCAGCTGCCTCCTGCACACCCCCTACTGGGGATGTGCCCGAAACCAAGGTACATGCCCTTGACCGGAATCGAACCTGGGACCCTTCAGTCCGCAGGCCAACGCTCTATCCACTGAGCCAAACCGGTTACGGCTGTTCACATATTTTCTGATGTCACTGTCTTTCACCCTGAAAAACCATGAGGAGGCCATGGGATTGAAGAGCTGAAAATCCATTGTGTATTCATGCCACTTAACCTGACAGTTCAGTAGCTGGATGAATGAGATGATCCAAACAACTCATAAATTGAATTTAATCCTTCATTTTAAAATTATTGCCTTCGTGATTTTAGGCTATCCTCTGTTCCCCAAAATTGTGAAATATTTCAGATCGTATTGGGAGGTAGTTCTGGTTTGCTGGCCATGTTAAATGGTCAAGCAAATTGTTTACTTCTCACTTGAACTTTTATTTAAAAATCTGAATTTCACAACAGTCCAGATGTCTCCAGGGGTGTCTGCCTAAAGTGAATTCCATTTAGAAATACTTGATAGGTTTCTGAATTACAAGAACTAACCTGCAAGAATAGAAATTTCAGAGCAGATTCGGTCATTCTGGCTGTTTTGAAAAAGCATGCTGCATCTACTTCTGTGAAATCCAACATTACAATTAATGCCCAAAGCTTGGAAAGCCAGAATTAACTCTAATAGGGTTTTGCAGTTAGAAAAAAAAAGATGTCACAGTAAGGAAAAATACATGGTTCTAATTATTGTACTTTTTCCCCCTTTGTTGAGATGTGTTTTTCCATGACACTTTAATATTTCCTTTGTAGGTGGTCAGCAATTTTATTAGCAATTGGGAAACCTACTCATACAAAGGCAACATTACCAAATTATAGAGCGAGCCATTGGAGGAAAAAAAATGTAGGTTATGGGTAGGCTATGCTTGGGATTTGCATAATCAACGTTTGAAGTGCTCTGAGCTAAGCTGTAGAGTACAGTTTTAAGGGAAGGGAGTGGGTGACTTCACTTTCTAAGAATGGCTTCCAATCCAGCTTAGGGGCAGATGGGAAAATGTATTGAAAATATCCTGGCTTTTGCAATACAACTATTGTCTTTCTCAGGATTATGAAAAAAAGTAGAGGGTGCAATCAAAACAGAGTACAGATCATTCGGGTAAATATCCAAATGAAAAGTTGGGCTCTTACGCGTTCTCATATCTTTTATTTGGTGAAACTGAATCTTGATGACTGTCATTCTGAATTTTCCGAATTTTCGCAAGACCTTCCCGAAGCCTTCGGGGTAACACAAGAAATTGCAGCACCGTGAGGGACTTTGATGTGTTCCTTCCCAGGACTGTTCCTGGAGTCCACAGCTCAGCTTCTCTCCTCATGAGTCTTTGCCCCAAGTCTTCCCATTCAGATCATTGATCCTCTTGATGCTGAAAATGACCCTACTGTGAGCTCCATCTGGCTACTGTAGATGATAATGGATGAGAAGGGAGTGGAAATGGTTGGTCCCTTTCCTAAGCATTTATTGCAACATCTAGGAGCAGGGATAAAACTGAAGAGCCATGGCAGTGGGAGCAATGGGAAGAGCTGTTAGGGAAGTCTGGTCGTTGTAGTTAGGTAGGGCCTTATCCAGACCCTGAGCCTTCTCGCTCAAGGGTACTCGACCATGTCTGGGGCGTACTAATGATGCTAAGAAGAATTTCAGAAATGAAAATTGATCTCCGCATTTCCCAAGTTTATGTGCTCTCAGAACCGCCTACCTTATTGATTGACAGATTGCAGTTTAATATTACACAGTAAGCTGGTTCCACGGAACACACTCAGGAAAGTATTCTTCAACCACGTAGCTGCAGAATGCAGTTAGAATGTAAGCTTGTGAGAGCAGGACCTGTGTTTCCAGTTCCTAACACAGTTCCCTGTGCACAGTCTGAGCTCAGCGACTAGTGAATGCATGCATGCGTGAGTGAGTGAGTGAATGAATGAATGAATGTGAGAATTGTGCACACCTTGTCAGGGCTATTGCATAGAAGGGGTTTTTGTTTTTGTTGCTTTATTTGCTGATTTTAAAGGGTAGGGAACTCTCACAGAACCCTTAAAGTCACATTTAGGTGGCTGCTTGCTTCTCTTAGCGCTGGTACCCAGAGAAAATGAGATTAAATACTCCTTTGTTTGGTGACTTTTCTCTCTGGCCTCAGAGGTGATTTCGGTTACCAAAATAAATAGGGACTTCTCTCTCCTTACGGAAAGATATTATGGGGTATCTGGTTCTGAAAACACTGCTTTTAAGAGTGGCTATCCCAAATGGATCAAATTTGGAAGGTGTTTTGTTTATCTGGCCTGTGGAGCAGCAGCAGTCAGCAAGCTCTTATAAAAGAAGATGGAGAGATCCCTTATCTGGGTGGAATTTAATGAAAAATAAACAAGAAGATGGCTACGATTTTAGGAAGGCATAACCTCTCACTACAATTTAATTTCCTTTCAAGAGAGAAGATGGTATGAAATCTTGACCGATTCCAACATAATTAAAGGCGTACTCTACAGCACAATATTATGCCCACCTCCCCCCCAACTTCAGTTCTCTTGTGTTGAGTAGTAATTTTTCTTTAACACGTGAGTTCCATTAGCTGATCCAGTTACATCCTGCCTGGTATCTCTATCTACTCCAGTTTGACAACACCAAGAGCTGGAACTCTAAACCCACAATTCCAAAAATAGTTTCTTTGAAAACGAAGATGCAATCACAAATAGATGGGATTGAAAAGTCCCCTGGACAATGTCTTCTCAGGTTCCTTTAAGCAAACAGTGGTGACGAGCCAACTCATCTACCAGCGGCCTCAAGAAGTCAACCACAAGAATGCATTTATCTCTTTTGTTGAACTTAATGTACATTCTTCGCTTGGAGACCTCATTTGGGTCTGTCTTTATTGTGCATCCTGCCTGTCTCGGCTCCCAGAGGACACTTTTCATTTCCTGTCACCGTGGGAGTGATAAGTAACAGTACCCCTTTGAGATAGGACCTTTCAATTAGAGAAAGTTCGGTATGAGCTTGAGAAAGGATAGGAATTCTTTGTGGTAATCTTGCAGGCATTTTGAGACACCCCCTCTTTTCATTCCCTCTGAGCAGAGAATTTGCTTGCTAGAGCCAACCTAACATTTCTCAACACTTCCCACCAATCCCTAGCACAACCCTCCTGATCCAGCCACCGTTCCCCACGTACGAAGACTTACAATTTTCACGTATTTCCCTTCCAACTGGAATATTATTGTCCCTTTATCACTTCTGAAAGTCTTATCTATCATGGATGTTTTATCTCAAACTCAGTCTTCCCCATGAATTCTTTAAGCGCCCCATTCTGCAAAGTTGCTTTTTTTCCCCCTCTCCGGAACTCTTATAAGACTTATTGTTGACACTGCTCAGTGTATAGTTATAAAACACTTCCTTGGCTTGTTAATGACCGTTTCCTTCATTCAGTCTTCAAGGTAGGGCCTTTCTTCTTTCACAGTGTGTCTCATCTACTTCAAAACACTCTTAGTGAGCTTTCCACTTCCCACAGGCACCACAACCAGCCTCCAGAGGGCAATTTAAGAGGGGTTCCAGCATCAGCCCAAAGTTGTTTTTTTGTTTGTTTTTTTTCTCAGATAACCTAGATGGTGGGACTGAGTCCAGCTACCTGTCCAAGAGTCAATAGTCAATCTGACATATTTCATTAAGTCTCAACATCAAAGAGAAAGACCAAATATAGATCCTTCAGTTTTCTCAAAGCCAATTTGTTCACTCCTCTTCAAACTCCAAGATAACAAACATCCCCATGGTTATATGGGAGGGACAATAGGACTCCATGTAGCTAGAGAACCTCCCCCCCCAGGACAATAGACGTCAACATCATTCATTTTCCCAAATGAATGAAGTCAGCTCCAAAGGTGAATCTCTTTCTGTAGAGATGGATGCTAGAATGTTCTTTTCATTAACATTTTCATGAATCAAAACAAAGCTCTCCTAACTGCATAGCAACTAGTTACACTAATGCTCACACGAATGTACAAAGGCATTTAGATTTCATGTTTCCTACTTCTCACTTTAAATTTATTGTTATTGTTTAAGTCATACCTCCTGTTTATTGAGCACTGTGTCCCAGTTCATGTAATATTTTACATACATGGTCTCTAACTTTTTAACCCCCGATAGCACACAGCATTAGATGCTTATTCTATTGCCATTTTCGAAGCCACCTTTGCCTGCTGTTGGAATCCCGCATTTGTTAGGAGACAAAATGTGGCCGGATCTAGGTAATACATCACCATTTCTCTAAAGCAGCGGTTCTCAACCTGTGGGTCGCGACCCCTTTGGGGGTCGAACGACCCTTTCACAGGGGTCGCCTAAGACCATCCTGCATATCAGATATTTACATGACGATTCATAGCAGTAGCAACATTACAGTTATGAAGTAGCAACGAAAATAATTTTATGGTTGGGTCACAACATGAGGAACTGTATTTAAAGGGCCAGAAGGTTGAGAACCACTGAGCTAAACAGATCAGAAGGGTCATTTCGGCTTGATTTTGAGAAGAGTGCAATCTCTGCAAAAAAAAGAAACTTTGAGTATTTCTTTTATTTTTTTATTTTTTTATTTTATTTTTATTTTTATTTATTTTTTTCCTAAAAGTATTACACAGGGTATTACATATGTGTCCTTTTTTCCCCCCGCCCTTGACAATCCCCTGCCCTCCCTTACCCCCCAGTGTCTTATGTCCATTAGTTATGCTTATATGCGTGCATACAAGTCCTTCGGTTGATCTCTTACCCCCCTCCCTCCTGCCCCCCAACCCTCCCTGGCCTTCCCACTGCAGTTTGACAATCAGTTTGAGGCAGCTCTGCCTCTGTATCTATTATTGTTCAAAAGTTTGTAATGGTCTTTATTATCCATGAATGAGTGAGATCATGTGGTATTCTTTGTTATGGGGTGAGGCCACAACATTAGTAAGAAAGAAATTCCGGAGGATGAGGCCCAGAAATCAGGATTTTAAAAAGATTCCCAGGTGATTCTAATGTGCAGCCAAGGTGGAGAACCACTGGTCTACAGGCTGCAACAACCTCTGAAGAGAAATGGGGTTCTCAGAGCCCAAGCTTCTTTATTGGGTTGCAGCTGGCACCTGAGGCCGGGGGGGCAGCCACAGGACTGGCAGGAAAATCAGGCTGAAGGGATGCTTGTAGGAGAAGTCCACTTGCGAGGCATTCCAGCTCTCAGCTCCTCAAGCCAATGGGCCACATACCCCTGACCACCTCAGATGGGGCCTTGCTGGGCGCTTCCATATTCGGAGGTGATATGAAGGGATGGAGGCAAGTGGCCTGAAGGAGGGAGGAGTCGGCAGCCTCTGACCCTCCTCGGAGTTCTTGGATGGTGCCTTTGCATCAGGTATATGAGCTTTCCTCTCGGTCATTTCCTCCGCACTTGGGTAGCACAGCATGGAGCCTGCCATTAGGAACAGGTTTATTGCCGCCTCGCACACGTTTTATTGGGCAGTATCTAAAACACGGTGTCAAGTTCTAGTAATGTGCGATTCCGGGAACCTTTTGGAGAATTTTAGTGTTTCAGGAAAGGGTCCTGTGAGAATTCTTAAGTTTCAGAAATGAAAAGGAGTGAGGACTCTGTATGTACTCTCCCCACCCCCCCAACACACACACATGCACACAACCCCTTCCTATGATTCCGTGGTAGATCTGTACCATTTTTCTTTCAAGAAGAACATCTGAAGATGGATCATTCTTGGGCTTTTCAGAGAGCAGATATCCAGATTTGCCATTTGGCTGGAGAAATTATTCATCCGTATTTATACTAAGTCACGACACACATTTGAATCCTCAAGATGATTTATTTGACATGACTATCTCTCCCATCAAGCCCAAGCTCCCTTCTCTATTTCACCAGGAAATAGTTTGATAGGAACTCAAGGCAGATTTTTTTTTAATGTTGCAAGAGGGGGAGAGACTTGACCTTGCATCATTAGCCTGGAAATAAATGTTTACTGTGCCATCCAGCTAGGGCCGTGCAACCCTTGTTGCCTCCAACCACTTCTGGAGAATGCTTTATTAGAGGAAGATGCCCAGGAAATGTTTGTGGATTGAATAGATGATGATGAAACAGATGAATAAATAAAGTGTGGACAATAGCGTTAATCTGTGTAGCTGCTTCCCATTTGACATCAAAAGACTTGACCAATTGACATTTTCATACCCTATTTCTACAGCTCTGTAGCAGATGAACGGATAAAAAAGACACCAAGGATTTGTCTCCTAACGTGAAGGGGGACTCAGCCGAGTTAGTTGAAAAATGCACAAGCACGTGAAGTGAGTGCCAGCCCAGTCCTTATACAATGTGCCGGCCCCTTCTTGACTTGCCAGTTAGATTACTCACAGCTTCTCCATTGAAGACTGCTCCCTCTCCTTCTGTCCTGCCTAACCCCTGTCTCTCTCTCCCTCACCCTCAGGCTGGACCTGCTGGGGCCCCATCTACCTCCCCTCTCCTCTCCTGTTCTTCCTTTCCCATTTTACCTTCTTCATTCCACATTCTCTATTAACCCGTAGATCCCAACTCCCAGCTTTGGCTTTGATGTCTGTGTGTGTGTGTGTGTGTGTGTGTGTGTGTGTGTGTGTATACTTATCACTATTCACGATCAACACATTGTAAAACTCCAGGGATGAAGGAGAAGAAACACATTATTATTCTATACCTTAAGAAAAAACAAGTGACCACCTGAATAGACCACCTTCTAGCACCAAAATATTTAAAGATGATGAGGAATAAGACAATGTTCCCCTTATTTACAAAGTGACATAGTCGAAAGATCATAATTACTTGCAATCCCCACCCCCCAATGGGATTACTTGTTAGGACACTAGTTATATAATTTATATGTCAACTACAGTACTTTGGGCTGAATTATGTCCCCCCAATAGTCATATGTTGAAGTCCTAATATCCATTGTGATGCTATTTGGAGGTGGGGACTTTGATACATAATTGGGTTTAGATGAGGTCATGAGGGTGGGGCTCTCAAGATGGGATTAGTGCCCTTGCAGAGGGAAGTGGTCATCGATAAGCTGACCAGAAACTGACCAGTTGGTGTCTTAATCTTGTATTTCCAGCACCCAGAACTGTGAGGAAATACATGTCTGTTATTTTAAGCCACCCAGTCAGGGGTATTTTGTTATGGCAGCTCAAGCTAAGACACACAGCAAAACAGAACCTATTAAAGGTCGTTCCTGATGGACAGAAAGATTATATTTTTAAGAGAGTCATTGAAAGCTCTTCCTTCCTGGGAGAAAAATCCCAGGTGGAGGTTCTTTAATTTCAGACAACAGTCTCCTAACATTGTTCTGCTCCAGTCTGGCCCCCTTCCACTATTCTCCATGCAAGGCATTCAGGGGCACGTGTTGAAACTGGGTTCAATATTGTTTGCTGAAAGGTAAATTTCTACTTAAAACCTCCCCACAGGTGACCCACTGCCCTAAAGCATAGTCTGCTATTGCACATGATTCATCAGCAGTAATCTCTCTTTCCCATGGACCTTTGCACACACTGCTTAACCCTTTTGTAATCCCTAAGCCCCTGCTCCTCCCTTTCCTCCACACTTTTTAAAAAATATATATTTTATTGATTTTTTACAGAGAGGAAGGGAGAGGGATAGAGAGTTAGAAACATCGATGAGAGAGAAACATCAACCAGCTGCCTCCTGCACACCTCCTACTGGGGATGTGCCCACAACCAAGGTACATGCCCTTGACCAGAATCGAACCCGGGACCTCTCGGTCCGCAGGCCGATGCTCTTTCCACTGAGCCAAACCGGTTAGGGCTCCTCCACACTTTTTAATAACTAACTTCTACTCAGCCTTCAGAATTCAACTGGTGCATCACATCTGTGGGGAACCTCCCTTGGTTTCCTCAAGGCTTGGGAAGATGTCTGTCCCCTGTGGTTCTAATTCATTATAGGCATCCCCTTTACATCTCTGTGTGGTGGCTGTTGACTTATCTCAGGCCCTACATGATAATCTCTTAGAAGGCGAGGACTATTTCTTCTCTTCAGTGTGTATACCTAGAGCTTAACCCAACAATTGGCATGTGTGTGCACTTAAGTTTTTATTGAGAAAATGGTGAAATGAGTCATTTACTTTCCGGGTCTTTCTGACTAGCATTGTTACTGTGACTCATGGTCACAAGCTCAAGGTTGATGCTCACAATTCAGAATTGTATCTCTCTAGCTGGCACGATCCTACGTTTAAATCCGCCTTTTGTCTCTCCTGACCCCTAAGTCCCACTTGCTCTCTAGCTTTCAATATAAGCACAGTTGCGAGGACCTATTTATTCTGGCATAAAAGTTTGAAGCAGGAAAGGAATAGATTTCAAGGAACGTCTCTGGTCCTTCTGACTTGATCTTTCATTCTCAGAAGAGGAGACTTGGGTTTTATTCTTTCTTCCCTTTTTGCTTCTTTGCCCTTGTCATAATTAGATGATGTGAATATGAATAAACCGCCTGGCTGAGTATGAACTCAGATAACAGAAAACATCTTTCAACACCTCTTAATCTTACCAAATGATGCATACAATAAAGTTACAAATATTTGTACTTGAGCCTTTCCTATTGGCTCCTGATAGAGGATTTCTTTAGATGGTACTGTGACAGTTAAGATAATCTAGCTTTTTTTTTTTTCAAAACCACATTAGTAGAAACTCACTAAAAATGAACCTACTTGGCCAAGATTGATGGACTCATTGATTTTAATGTTTATGAAATTTTTTATAATGTTATGTTTGATGTTGAAGCTTTGCTTAGAAGAAAGTGCACTTTTCAAACACTGATCTTACTTAGACAAACTAGTTCTAGCTTCAAGTGTGGTACTAAAAAACAAAGCAAAACAAAACATTCAATTTTTATTTAAGATGGTGGGCAATTTGCTTTCTTTTTTGTCTGGGATCTGATTCAAGGGCCTCGATTCAGTTTATTACAGAATTTAACTAAACTAAAACTCAAAGGAAAAATTTTAAAGATGATTTTTATAGCAATGACATCATTATATAAAATGCTGGCATTTCATATTTTCCAAACAGAGACTTGGAAATAACAGAATACAAGTAAAATTTTTTTTTAAAAAAAGTTGAAACGAATCCAATTCTGTGTTTTTCTTTCCATTTTTTTTCTAACCAGGCTTTCTGTTGCCAGCTTTTACTTTGCATAATAATATATGATGAATTGTCCAGGAAAGACCCAGTGGGTACATTTCTCTTAGAAATAAGCCTCACTGTGCAACAGGAGGCCAAGTTCTGGGGCAGTTTGCTTATACAACCATGTCAGAATTTCCTTATTGCTGAGCAATTGAGCAGCCTGGGCATTTGTCAAATACATGGAGGCACTGGTCCCCAGAAAACAGAAAACACAAATCACTCTATTCCAGTGGTTCTCAACCTGTGGGTCGCGACCCCTTTGGCGGTCGAACGACCCTTTCACAGGGGTCGCCTAAGACCATCCTGCATATCAGATATTTACATTACAATTCATAACAGTAGCAACATTACAGTGATGAAGTAACAACGAAAATAATTTGATGGTTGGGTCACAACATGAGGAACTGTATTTAAAGGGCCAGAAGGTTCAGAACCACTGCATGCATCCCTGTTTCTAGAGAAACAATACCAAATCAACACATATCCTACTAGCGATAGTACTAGTACTAGCAATGCTATCTCGGTACACTGAAGCTCCCTGTTTAACATTTTAGTACGTATTTATTTAACTATAAATCATTACACACGTGGGCTAGCACTGTGGGCTTTAACGAATTTTGCTTGCATATCTTCTAAAAGAATTTTGAAAAACTACAAATCCTCTTGTACATTTTCATTTGATATACACAATATTCAATTGTAATTTGAAATAATTGCCAAAGATATAATTCTCATTATAAATACTATTATAAAGTAATTCTCTCTACAATTGATGACAAACTGAAATATATTTTCTTCAATAAATACCAAATATAAAAAGGAAATAGTTACTGGAAATGCATCTTCCTATAGATGTATTGGGATTCCCCTCACTCAATACTTTAATGAATACAGGGATGAATATTATTTATTGCTAGAAGGAGGCAGGATCAAGTGGAAATTAACAAAAGTAAGAGAAGGCATTGGGCCACTAAAAAGTGAGGCGCTTATAAAAGATTTTTATTTTTAGGAGAATTATTCATAGGAGAATATAATATGCTCTTATTAAGACATTCCAGTTCTAATGTACAGTAGGAATAAATGAGCAGACCAAAAGTTGATTATTGAGAAAAATTTTGGAAAAAGATCAGTGAAAATGTTCTTATGAGTTTGAATAAATGGTTAAAAAAGAAAAAAGGTTAACTGTAATACATATCTTTTATTTCACAATGTAATGTTGATCTGTAAGAAATAATTATGAAGCTTTTTATCTCCTTAAAATAATGCAAAATATGCAACTGAGACTTGAGATGTAGGAAAATGTTCATTAGGCTCTTCCTTTTTATTCTAAGTGAGGAAAATGAAAAGAGGGTGTGTTTTGTGGTAAAGTGTAATTTCCCAGCATACTTTTTATGAATCTTGACTATTCTAGTCCTAAACTAGATGGATAACTACGTAGATAGGTAGGTAGGAGGCAGTAGCCAGCTATATAGATAGACAGAGGCACGGAGCTTTGCTTTGAGTGTGTGGCCTGGATGACATCAGGCAGTGCAGGCTTGCGTATTTCTTATTGATATTTGCTTTGCTTCCACAAGTCTATCCCTCTGAGAGATACGTTCTTTGATAATATTTGTGGAATTGAAGAGGGAGGGCTTTAAACAAACGTTAACATTATTATGATCATTAAAGGGGGTTTATCAGACACAAATATTTCCTAGTGTTCCTTATTTTCTGCCCTGGAGTTTTACACTCCCATGTAGTGTTCCACAATATGACTCAATGTACCACAATATGATTCAGGATGGAGGAGAATTACACTTTTCTTTGCTACACAAGGAAAGTAATGATTCTGTAAGGGGCCCTGGGAAGGAGAGAACCTGGCTGATGTTGTGAACACGGGTAAATTCTCAGACATCAGTTTTAAGGAAGAGTAAACGTAAGGAATTTGAGGATCCAGAAATTGTCTCCCTGACACCACCTATCACTATATACCTCTTTGGAAAGTCTCTCTAGACCTCCACGGTTACTGAGTTTATCAGTTCAGATAGCCAGAAAGTTGAGAGGTGGAGCAGAAATCAGGGCTGACTTGGTTTAATGTCAGCTGGGTTCAGGAAACTGTCACGTACAAACCCCAGTCCGCTCCTATTCTGGGGATCCAGTCAACCTAAGGACACGACCAGCACACTCTTAGGAGCAGAGATAACTTGGTTCAAATCCTGACGCTGCCTCCTGTTGGCTGTGTGACCCTGACAAATTATGTAATCACAGATGACCTGCCTCTCAGATTAGAGATGAAAATAATAGTTTCTACTTTAGGGGTGAATGGTTGGAATTACTAATAGTAGTAGTACATTCAACCTGTTGCATTTTCTTTCATTCACCAAAAAGATAAGGAAGATGAAGTGTTATCTAAAACGCTTGATACTCCGTATCTTTTTACTGGATTTTAAACATTGTTTTTGAAATTTAGTTTTGTTTAGAGGTCATGACCTGGCCCAGAACCTGACAATTTTTACAACGTGATCCACAATGTTAAGGCATAAAATGATTTTGTAGATGTATCAGTTTAGTAACGACTAACCCAAAGTTCTCTGAACATGGCTGGCTCGTCAGAGTTTGGAGTGTGGCTCATGGATTAACAATTGTAAGGATTATACTGATGTCCTTTGTAAGACCTAAAACTACTAAAAACATTTTTGTCTTGACTTTGGAGAATGAATTTTTAAAATAACCATAATAAAATGTATATTCTGTTTTCTAATAGTCTTATCCTAATAGAGAGGTGAACTTCAAATTTGAAAATATTTCCAGTGTTTGAGATAAGGTCTTCTAACCTGAATGTATAATAAATTCTAAATTGATTTGAAAAGTAAACATTTAAATTTCAAAAATTTAAAGTCAAAATTGAATTGAATTAAATTTTAAATTAAAATTAATTTTAAAAGTCTTCTAAATTTGTATTTTGAAAGCTTTTTTGGAATGGGAATCCCATTAATCCTGAACCATTCTAGACACATTCTCTCTTCTTAGAGTTTGGAAATGACATGATAGTAGTAGGCCGAGGGCAAACTACGGCCCACGGGCTGGATCCGGCCCGTTTGAAATGAATAAAAAAAAAAAAAAAAAAAAAAAAAAGACCGTACCCTTTTATGTAATGATGTTTACTTTGAATTTATATTAGTTCACACAAACACTCCATCCATGCTTTTGTTCCGGCCCTCCGGTCCAGTTTAAGAACCCATTGTGGCCCTCGAGTCAAAAAGTTTGCCCACCCCTGGTAGTAGAGTGTGCTAGTCCTGTGAACTGAGAGCACATTAACTCCAGAATTATAAGACCTGTGCCTTATGCTTGGAGAGGAAAAGGAACAAATCTACAGAGAAATATGGATGAAGCAGGAGGAGAGAGAGAAGTAAAGCAAAAACCAGAGACTAAGAGAGTCTAAGAGAGGGCTGTCTTTGTTGCCTGATGATATTTTTATTGCTTTTCCAGGTCTTTCTCAGGCTCAGCTACCCCTACCTCTGGGATCTTTGAGAAACATTGAATACTAACAACTTCTTAATCGTATTGCATGGTCTTGTCAGGAAAACACTTGTCCATATGAGGAAACACTACTCTTTTTTTCACTCAACCAGCATTTCATGAATGTGTACTCAGTACAGAGTACAGTGTTCTGTGTAGGGTATGAACAAATAAACAAGATAGACACAATGTCGAGCTCATAATCTGAAAGACGGAAGTGACTGATGATAGTTAGCAGAGGTAGCACAACATTGTGACCATAATAACACCCGACCTATTCTAGTGGTATTAGAGAAGCCTACCGTGAGAAAGTAATGTTTAGGCTGAGGTTGGTGGGTGAAAACTATGGAAGTCACAAGCATCACCTCTGTGTGAGTTAGAACCCAGCCAACCTTGCTTCCCAATTATTAATATCCAATACTTCTGGGAAGGAAGCATAGTGAATTATTTTCTTTCCACTCAAATTTTCAGAGGTAATTTGTACAGTTGGAAGAAAAAAAAACCCAAATGTGGAAATATCATTTAAAATGCAAGTGTATTTCCCAACTCCCACTTCCAGCGAAACATGACTCCAAGCATCTAAGAATCCTTTCTAAACTCAGAGGTTAAAGGAACAATTAAGGTGTTTAAGACAACTTAGTTAGTAAAAGCGATCTGACCCCAGTAGAGTTATTATCTCTTTATGTTGGATAAAAGGAAATTACAGAACACCGAAGCTTGCCACATGGGATGTGGAGCAAGAATTAGATAGATTTCCTCTTTAGGGAACCTGGCTTCAGCTTGATTAATCATCTAATCAGATGTCTTTGTTTAATTTTAGTTTCCTTATCAACCCAAAGCAAGAGCTTTGTGAACTCCCCATCTGTATAAACATAGCAGTTATAGGTGAGGGGGGACAGCATCCTTTTTTGGGCGCGGGTCTGTGTTTCATTTCTTTCCCTTTAATTGTGGATCAGCTAACGGACACATACACCTAATATTTTTTTACAAAAAGACATTTTTAAAATGCTAGGTTAATATTAATAATTAGCTAGCTAAATGCAGGCAGAGAGCTCATCAGACAGGAATAGCTGAATGGAGGTCCCAAAGCAGGAAGGAATGTAAATGGTTGTTGTGTTTGGACAGAGGAGCCTGAGGGGGGAGAGTAAGAAGAGAGACTGGGGAGATAAGCAGGGGCCAGATGATGCAGGGTGTAGAACCGCAATAAGAATTTGCAAATTTATCATAAACGCTGTCAGAAGGTTTCAGGCAGAGAGATGATATGATCAGATGTGCACTTTGAGACAATGAATTAGAGGCAGTGGATACAGGCACCTTTGTTAGCAAGCGATTGCAGGAGTTTGTATGGCTTGGACTAGGCTACTTGTGATGGTTAAAATAGAGAAAGGGGAGAGGGGATGGACTTGAAAGAGATTTAAGAGATAGAATTTATTGGGTGATGAATGTTTTCCCAAGCAGAGGAGAAAATTCAAGCAGGATGGCCACGTTTGCAGGTTGGGAACACTGGAGAGGAAGCAGGTTTGGGTCAAGTTCACTTTTATTCACATATCGACCCTGAAGTGCCTGTGAGGCGTCTAAAAGGAGGGGCCATGTAGGCAGGTCTGGAACCCAGAAAGCATAATGCACACTGGTACGTAGGTGGTACTCAAAGCAATGGATATACTTAAGATTTCCCAGGCCTCCTCTCTCTGGCTAACATTTCACCACGTCAGAGAGAGGAGGCTTGCGAGAGAAGTCCCAAGTGGCTCCAAGTCTCAAAAGTCCATATAGAAGGAAGGTAATAAAAAAAACTAGAAAAGAAACAACCAGAATTGGGAAAAGAGGGACTGGAAGAACTCTGGGGGTACGTCCAAAATTATCGTGGGGGCCAAGTTTCTGAATAACTCCTGAAAACTTTCGAGGAATCTCAAGTTTCTCTTCAAATGACAGGGAAATACATCGATTATGACAAATCGGCCCTCACTCATCCACACAGCTGGGCTTGTGGAAGAGTTGTGCTGGAATATAGGCTTGTTTTTTTCTGAGTAAAGAATCTTTTCTTCTGTGCAGTCATCTAGTAGCTGTTTTTTCGTGGTTCTACCCAAAGCTTTGTCAGTCAGTGAAGGGGTGTCATACTTGGGGAGAATAAAAATTCTAAATGGCGACTGGCAGAGGAAGTAGGCTTCCAAATTCCCAATGTACTTTTGACCTATGGGAGTGTATCCAGGGGGTTGGGCCATCTCCCCATTGTTCCCCAATGGGAATGGGAGATTCACTTATTCTAATGCGTGGAGTCCACCTGGCCACTAGAGGGCTCCAGTCACACAGGTGATAGTTTGCTCTAGAGTCACCAGGGCCAGCAACAGTCTGTTTCAAAGTCTATCTGTGAAACGAATGTATTTTTGTACGTTTCAGTCATACAATAGAGTTAGTGTTAGAAACACCGACTGAGAAAAAAAATAGATGGATTATATTTCCCTCTGCTTGGAGGTCTTTTCCCAACTGCATATAATTTACACAGGTTGGCAACCTACAAAATTCTTTGTTAGCAAATTATAGTGTACAATTACTTCTTAACTCTGTCTTTGTTTCTTTACCCTCTTGTTCCTGTGAACAATTTTATCCTTCTTTCCTACTTTGTAAAGCTTGCAAAGGGGAAAAAAAAGAAAGAAATTAAACTAAAGCAGAATATGGGAACTCTGTTCTTTTCTACCCTTGTCCTACTGGTCTACCAAAAACACCTTCTTAAACGCTTCTCAGTACATATAACGTAACTTAAAGTCATTTTCAGCATCCCTATCAGGAATCATGCTCTGACAATGGAACACAACTTTTTGAGGTGAAATATGTTGTCATCACATATTACTCCCAAATTCCTCAAGGATAGGCCAACTATTTTGGGATGGACTAGGTTGGAACCTTGTCTGTTTGCAGGCTTTTGAACAATTTTTTGAGTGGCCTTTGGACACAAACTCAGGGACTGGAGAAACTGTAAGAGGCAGCCCATGAGTTTAACCTTTCTACTCCATCTGTAGGTTGATCTTGCTAGACTAACATCAAGGGATTCCTGGGTCTAGAAAATTAAAAAATGATGTTTTGAAAGACAGAAAGGGAGGGAGGGAGGGAGGGAGGGAGAGAGAGAGAGAGAGAGAGAGAGAGAGAGAGAGAGAGAGAGAGAGAACGAGAACCATCCATGTGAGAGGCAAACATTGATCAGCTGCCTCCTGCATCCCCCCCTACAGGGGATCCAGCCCAAAACTTAGGCCTGTGCCCTGACCAGGAATTGAGCCAATAACCTTTCATTGCCCAGGACGATGCTCAATCAACTGAGCCACACTGGCCAGGACCTGGGTCTAGAAATTTGATTGTAGCTGTATATTCCTCTTTGCTCTGACAACGATGGGTTCTCTAGGCATAGAGTAAGATCAAAGAGCTTTTTCTGCCTTTTCCCCTTCTCACTCCCCCCCCCCCCGGCTCCGCCCCCAAACGAGTTAGTTCTACTTTGGAGCTAGAGTGTTAAAAAAAAACAGTGTATCTGCTACCAACTCAAAGCTCAACTGACCTTGGCATCTTCAGGGAATTTCAGGGAGGAGCAAGCTCACTCTTCAAGGTAACAGTCAGGTATTGTGGCCTACGAATCCAAAATAGGTGGAATCTCATTTGGACCTGTTGTATAACTAGCCATGTGTGGGTTAGAGAGTTACTACATAATCTTTTTCCTCTAGTCTCAATTGTTAAATCATGAGCGATACCTAGTTCTATCTAATAGATTTCTCCTTTTGTGCTTTTTAAAAATACATAATTTTTTATTGATTTCAGAGAGGAAGAGAGAGAGAGAGATAGAAATATCAATGATGACAGAGAACCATTGATCAGCTGCCTCCTATACACCACCTACGGGGATCGAGCCCACAAACCAGGCATGTGCCCTGACTTGGAATCAAACCCTGACCTCCTGGTTCATAGGTCGATGCTCAACCACTGAACCACACCAGCCAGGCATCTCCTTTTTTGCTTTTATCAATGATGGGTCACTTACTAGTGTCATTTAGGACTTTCACAAGTGTCATTTCCACACCTATTTTATGACACCAAAACAAATCGTAAAATGCAAATGAATATATTGTAGGGTTTAAACTGATTCATGCTTATTAAGCTCCTTACTAAGTGTGGCATTGCACTGCATTTGAAGCCATTTAAAAGTTCACAAAATGCATTTCAAATATATATATTTTCAGGGCTGAAGATCAGAATCAGACAGTTCACCTGCTTTGTGGATTTTACTCTGTACATTTTGCTTTTATCAGCTGACATCAGCTTTGATCTGAAAAATTTTTGCAATAAACTAGAATATATAAACACAGGAATCAAATATCTTCTCCTAAAAGCCCTGCTTGGATGCCTCCCAAATCCTTCCTGATTGCCAACAGAAGCATTATTCACACAGCGTGAGGGACGCCCGAAGAGAAGGATGTTTTGAGTAACCGGAACATCACGTGGCTATCCCTTGCTAACTATGGTCCAATTGCCAAAGTTTAAAAAATTGGCAAGAGCATCAGCTCTCAACAGCTTCCTTGACCCTTTACAACGTGGCCGTTGGGCTAATGAGACTCTCAGGAAGCTTTCTCTCTCTTGCCCCATGTGTTTCCTTTCTTCTCTACCTTTTCCATGAATTAAAAATTAGGAGCAAGTTTTGGAGTCCCTGGTAAAGATGAAGATGGAGGATGTTTCCATTTATAACACTGATCTCAATCCTTTTAGTTTTCCAGTGAAATCTGTCCATGTAAGATGGGTAGGCGGTGAAGGAGAGGAGAGGAAACAGTAGGAAAGAAGAGGGGAAGGTTGGCAGAGAAGATGGGTGGTGAGATACCAATGCAAAGAAGCCTTTCTATTTGAAGAAAGTGCTGTAGCCCGAACAGAAAATGAATCGCATGTAAGCAGAAATGACATAAATCATTTCTCTTCTTCCTAATGTCCAAAGCCACAGGGTCTGCCTGCTGCTGTGTGTATTCTAAATCAAGCTCACATGGAATATTCCATTGGGTTCCTCTGCCAGAGAGCAAGGGAGAACCTCACAATCAATACACAGTTGATTTGGTCAGGGAATATATGCCACCACAAAATCGAAACAGATCGGGCAGCACGAACCTCTGGAGTTATGCCTTCTATAATGCTTTGTGTTTCTATTAAATATTGTGCATGGGTCCTTATGTTAGTTTCAATTTATTGTTATAGTGAATACCGACGGTGTAGATCTGTTTGCCATGTGGGTTTTAGGCATCTGTTGGATATCAGGGAATGTAATCAAGGGATTTGCCAAGAACTCCATCGGAGATGTGGCCTTTTTCTGAGTTGAGAACACCACCTACAGTATACTGCCCGACAGTAGTGCAATAATGCATCTGATCTGGGGCGTGCAATAATCAGCCACGATTATTGCATATAGACACAGCCATGTTTCTCATTTATTACAGTCCCAATACAGTGTCTCACATTCCACCTTCAGAACTTTGAACTCCCAACTCAGTCTACCTGTGAATTTGGTTCTTTTTCCATCTCAGAACTGAAAGGGCTATCTTGAGTTAGGGGTAAAGTCCAAAAGGAGGAAGTGGATATCCTTTAAAGACAAGTGAATGCACTTTAGGGAGGGTGATTTGTTATTCAACATTTTTCTAGATGAGGGATGGAGACTCAGTTCGTATGGGGCCAAGGATTGAGTAGTTGTTGTTTGGTGGTGGTTGTTTAATTTGGTCAGTGGTCCAGATAGCCTTTCTAGATGCAAAACTTAAGAAATGCATAGGTTCTTTACTGTTTTCATAGTGCTGTCAATAGATGCACTGTAATCTGGTCTGGACAGCAAAAATATTTCACTGAGATGAGTATATTTGTGCCACCTTTGTGTAGAGTTGGCCACATTTTTGAAAAAACAAATCTTTTCTTTTTGCATGTGTATGTCTTTCATTTCTCTGATTTGCAGTTGGGTGTAAACACCGAGTTATAGAATCATGTTTGAAACATGACATTCAGTCGCACATAATGTTTTCTCCCTGACCGGTTTATCTAAGCATGCGTGGAGTGAGGTGGTGGGCAGTTCGAAGTATATATTTTCTTGTGGTCACACAAGGAGACTTGGATACGGTCTGAAGTGAGGAAAGCTTCCCTTCCCAGGAGCCTGAGCCCCTGTCGTGGGGAGTGGCCATCCACTCTGAGGCAGGTCTCCCCCGGCTGTGGCTCTCCAGCTCTTTCCTGGCCTACGGAGCCTGGCCTGCCCTTTGCAGGGGGTACGTGTCGAGTTCAATTCTCTATCAGTGAGGCAACCTTTTGCAGAATTGGTCACACGCCTTCAGACTGCCTCCTCCCTTTCTGTGCATTGGGCTCCTCCACCAGGGGATTCTTGTCGGACGGGAATGGGGAGACTAGATGTGTTGACCCTGTCCCAGAGGGAGGAGGGGCTGCCCAGGACATGGGTACGTGGCCTGGGTCCATGCACACCATAGGTTTTCTTGTACCACAGTCCCTATTGTTCTGCCCCGTCTTCTGCCCCTTCCTTTTTACTCTCATCCCACCCCCTCCACCACCATGGCCGGAATAACAGTTCCTTATGTCCTTGTCATTTTAACCATTTTTAAGTTGACAGTTCAGTGACACTGAGTGCATTTGCAGTATTGTACAACCATCCCACCATGAGTCTTTAGAACTTTCTTCATCTTTCAAAATTGAAATTCCATTCATCTCCTCATTGCCAACTCTCCCAGCCCCAGGTAGCCACCATGCTACCGTTTGTCTCTACAAATCTGACTACTCTAAGTATTTCATAGAAGTAGAATCATACTGTATTTGTCTTTATGCCTGCTTGTATCACTTCGAGGTGTATCCATGCTGTTGCATGTGCTAGAATAGCCTTTTCTTTTTAAGGCTGAATAATATTTCATCATATGCAAATAGCACATTTTGTTCATTCATTCATGGATGAACTTGTGGTTTCCTTTACTTTTTGACTATTGTGAATAGTGCTGCTAAGAACTCGGATATACAATGTTTATCTGAGTCCCTTCCAATTCTTTGGAGTATTTATTCTGAAGTGGAATTGCTAGGTACTATATTAGTCCTATTTAAAAATTTTTTTTGAAGAACTTGCATATCATTTGCATAGAGATTACACCATTTTACATTTCCACCAGCAGTGCACAAGAGTTTTAATTTCTTCATATCTTTGCCATCACTTAAGTTTCTAGCTTTTTGAATATAGTCATTCTAGTGGGTGTCAAATGGTATCCCATTGTGCAAAGTGGTATCTCATGGTGTTTTTGATTTGCATTTTCCTAATGATGAATAACTTTGAGCTCCTTTCACATGCTTATTGGCTGTTTGTATATATTCTTTAAAGGAATATTTATTCAAGTCCTTTTGGCCATTTTTAAAATTCAGTCATTTATTTTGTTGTTAAGTTGCAGGAGTTCCATATATATCCTGAATAGTAGTCTCTTATCAGATGTATGATTTGCAAATATTTTCTCTCATTCTATGAGTTGACTTTTCACTTTGTTGGTAGTTTCCTTTGATGTACAGAAGCTTTTAATTTTGACATAGTTAATTTATCTCCTTGTTGCCTGTATTTTTGGTATCATCCTATATAATAAAAGGGTAATATGCAAATTGACCCTAACAGCAGAACTACTGGGAATGACTGGTCACTATGACACACACTGACTACCAGGGAGCAGACGCTCAATGCAGGAGCTTCCCCCTGGTGGTCAATGTGCTCCCACAGGGAGAGCTCTGCTCAGCCACAAGCCAGGCTGACGGCTGCCAGCACAGCGGTGGTGGTGGGAGCCTCTCCGGCCTCCTCAGCAGCGCTAAGGATGTCTGACTGCAGCTTAGGCCTGCTCCCCACTGGTAAGTGGACATCCCCCGAGGGCTCCTGGGCTGCCAGAGGGATGTCTGACTGCCAGCTTAGGCCAGATCCCCTTGGGAGCGGGCCTAAGCCAGCAGGTGGATATCCCCTGAGGGGTCTCAGACTGCGAGAGGGCACAGGCCGGGCTGAGGGACCCTCCCTCCCCTGAGTGCACAAATTTTTGTGCACCGGGCCTCTAGTATGCAATAAATCATTGTTAAATCCTTCTGTTTTCTTATAAGGTTTTATAGCTTTAGCTTTATAATTAAGTCTTTGACTCAATTGAGCTAATTTTTGTATATGGTATAAGGCAAGGGAGTTCGACTTCATTCTTTTGCATGTGGACAATCAGTTGACCAAGCATAATTCTTTGAAAAGATTATCTTTTCCTCATTAGATGGTCTTGGTACCCTTGAAAAAAAATCATTTGCCCATATATGTGAGTGTTTATTTCTTGAGCTCTCTGTTTGATTCCATTGGTCCATATGTCCATCTTTATGTCAGTATCATACTGTTTTTATTACTGTAGCTTGTAGTACTTTTTAAAATATATATATATTTTTATTGATTTAATGAGAGAGAAAGGGGGAGAGAGAAAGAGAGATAGGAACATCAATGATGAGAGAGAATCATTGATCAGCTGCATGGAGCCCACAACCCAGGCATGTGCCCTTGACTGGAATCGAACCTGGGGCCCTTCAGTCCCCAGGCCGACACTCTATCCACTGAACCAAACCAGCTAGGGCTGTAGTATATTTTGAAATTAGAAAGCATGAGGCTCCCAACGTGGTTCTCCTTTGTCCTGATTGTTTTACTATTCAGGGTCCCTTGAGATTCCACATGGATTTTAGGATTTTTTTTTCTAATTCTGTCAAAAATGTTGAGTTAAATACATTTTCTGAGAGCACATCTATGGCATGAACCCAAATCTTCGTCTCCCCCCCATGTATGACCTGAGCATTTTCTCTTGTTCTGCACCTGACTTGAGGTACATGAGTAAAGACTTATTTGCCTACAGTGTATTTCCTCTGTCTTGCCCTATCAGATTTAGAGTGGTGGATGCCAGAGACTGAGTTGGCATCACTTTTGGGGGACAGCTACTTCTCTGTTGGGGTTGCTCTCACTTTTTGGAAGTTTTTGCCTGTGTGGAGAGACCATAGGCCTCAGGTACCCACGTCTCCGTACCTCAGGATGGCTCGTGGGAAAGTCGCTCACAGCTCATGTAAACATGGTCATCTGGCTAATAATGCGTGTGTGTAGCTGGTAAGAACACAGCTGGAAAACATAAAGATTCAGCCTCTCTCTGCCAACTGGATTTTAATGACCAAACCACAGAGGGTTGGACTATTTAAATAAAAGAGGACAAATGGAAGAAAAATTCAATATCCCTACAAAAAAAGAAAAAAAACACACACACCCAACAGCCATGTGATTTGTAATCTGCAGGACTGCAAAACCCATGTTGTATTTGAGGGGAAGAAAGTGGAGAAAGTGGAAACATGTCTTGGATATGCACAGCGGACACTCCGTGGAGTTTCAGCATTTGACCCAATAAACCGTGGTATTAAAAACGTGCAGGCAGGGATCTCTCCCTTTTTCCTGTTGGAGGTTTAGTTTGGTTTGATTTTTTAGCCGTCTTCCATAAGAAATTCCAACGTGTTTTTTTTTTCTTTTCTTTTTTTTTTGACAATTTTATCATTTCTGACTTAAGCCCGTTGCAAATCTCTTTGAAACAACTATGCCCTAGGGTGGCTCAGGCAGCTGCCTGAATTCCACGCAAATGTAAAAAGTCTCTTCCGTGGTAAGTGCTATACTTTGCCGTAATAGAATCCAGATGCTTAAACCATTCAAAGATTACCTTTTACAGTGTGAACAGAAGCATGAATGTAAGTGTTATGTTAAAATGCAGTCGGATTCCAATTGTTACGAAGCTTTTCGAGTGTAACTTCTGAAGAGGAGTTGAAGGGAGGAAGCTCGGGAAGAAGGGAACTGAAAAAAAGAAAATAAAAGGCTTGGGAATGTCTTATCACGCAGTCACTGGAGAGGGTCCTAATTAGATTACGAGCTGCAGAGAACATGTAATTAACGGCAAAGAGACCAGGAGGCTCCTTCTGAGACAGGAGCAATAACTCAGCAAGCAGGAGCTAGGTTTCGCCGCTCCTGTAATTCGAAGGGAATCCCCATCAGGAGGTGAAACTGAGCCCCCACAATGCAGTCTTCTGTCTGCTACTGGGACTTATCTTTACTTCCCAGTGCAGTGACGATGGAAGGGAGGTTCCTATTGTTTTGTACATGTTGTACACAGAGCGCAGGTGAGCTCTCAGTCTTCTTCATGTCATCTGATTTATTGTTGGTACATCCTCCGATTTCACATTCATGTTTAGTGATTGCTGTACACACACCAGTGTGCGTCGACACCCGACTGTCATGACAGGAGGAGTGACTCACTCTTTCAGCCTTCAGAATGCCCGATGGTTCAACAAAAGGCCAATCCATGGTCTAGGCAACGTGGAAATTTCATGGCACACCATCCAGCTGCGTGTGCGTGCGTGTGTGTGTGTGTGTGTGTGTGTGTGTGTGTGTGTGATTTGCCTTTGGGGCAATATTAGGGCAGTGCTTGCAAATTCTTAGTGATCAGCCTGGGAATGGTTGAGCTGATTGCTTTTCTAGGGGGAAAACAAACAGGTAGGGGAAATTTTGAGAATTTTGTTATCATCAAAGGACATTTATTACACATCCATACTGTGTGGGAACTTGTTTTGGATATTTCAGAATTGAGAGTTCACATTAGAGTCCAAAGATGAAGAATCCTACTGAAGGGCAAACCAGGTGGCCTTCTGAATTGAGAGGTTTCTGCTGAATATGAGGAAGAACTGAGACATCTCCTGTTTCTAATAGTTTATGTTTCTAAAATCCTCAAATCAGGACAGGCCCTCCTCATAGGGAAGAGAAGTATGGTTACATATGGTTTTGCACAAGTTCCCTGTTGTAGCATCTTTAAGTCGGCATTTTACGTTTCTTTATATGTGAACGGGACAAAAAGATTTAATCGGATTGAATGTGGGAGTCCACAGCCTTCCTGAAGAGAGGAGACTTCATATCACTTCCTTCCCCCAGTGTTGGGGGTCATACAGTTTCCGGATTTTTTGGAATGCAGAATTGGGATATTAGGTCGCTAAGCAAGTGCCTCAGAGTGGCTGGCAGAAAGGGGGAGGGAGAGAAAGGTCCAAGTCACCGGAAGCAGGTCCCAGGAGAAAAGGAGCCAGAGCTAGAGGATCCGCTGTCATAGAGGAATGGAGCACAAGGCACGCTGAGAACGGGGAAATGAGCGAGGGAGACAGAATTCTCAGGGAGCAGAAAGGGAGTGCCCTGAAATTGTAGGGAGCTGGAGGACTGGGCAGCCTCGTGGATTTTGACAGGAGTCGTTGTGGACAGTACACTTTGATCTCTTTTATTATTCTTTAAGAACTGCAAGTCAGGACGAAAATCCCTGCTCCTAGCATGCTCCTCGGAGTGTGTGTGTGTGATCCCAGGATGGCCTCGCTCAGTGGCAGCCACAGAGGCAACCTTGCCCTTGCACGTGCTTGTCCTCTGCGAGATCCACCCGCCTTTTTTCTGCCAGGCCGTGGTTGGCTTTCCCTTCAAAGGCAAGTTCAAGGGTCTTTTCCTTGGAGTGGTTCACATTGCACAGTTCGACCTGTCTAAGCAATCCGTTCTCCCTAAGCACCTTTTAGAATCACCTCAAGATAGTGCTTTTAAAAGCCTGGCCCATTCTATGTGGGGTTACATCTATCTTCTTCCTACAGCTTGGCTTGATTGGATTCATATCCCTAGCAACTTGAATATGCCTTGCATGTTGCACATGACCGGGGCATATGGGACTGAACTGAATGCATGCAGATTCAGCCTGGTCTTAATCCAAATACTGCACACTGATCTTGATGCAATAACCTTCAGACACCAGGATGAAAAGCTTTTACAGAACTTGAATAAAGAGTGTTAGCATTCTACTCTAATTTTCTCCTCCATTCCATGCATAAGAAGACAGGATGCTTATGTGACAATGGCTAAGTCTAAAGTAGTCTTCTCTTATTGTCTCCATCTCGTGTGTGTCTGAGTCAGTTATTCGGGAAGGTTATAGAAAAGAAACAAAAAGAATATTTAAGAAAATATCGCCCTGTCTTATGTGGTTTTGTGATTAAGGTGATGTGTACGCCCACCCTTGTTCGAAGTTAAATGAGCCTGCTCAAATCCTCTCGGAGCTTAAGTGGCGTATAAATAAAGAAACAGGGAACGCACTCTCTGTTCTTGCTGGGGGACACGGTTGTCTGGTGCCAGGTTTGTGATGGCGAGCTGCGGGGACACCGGGTCACTGTAGTTACTGCTATACGAAGGCTCCTTCGGCTCTGATGATGTCGGTTTTTCAGGCCTATTGCAGTGTGACTTCTACACACAGTTGCTTCAGTTCTACTCTTTATTTGGATGATTGAAAACTTTGTGTTCGGGACCACAGCAGACACTGCTGGTGGCCTAGCCAGCAGCCTTAATCCTGTTTTTTTCTTGCTGACAAAGCCCTCTAGCCCTCTGTGGTCTCGCTTGGGCATCTATCCCCAGGCGATGTGACTCAGGAGGGACTGTCTCCAGGTCTAGGAGTCAAGTTAACTTGGATATGCTGATCATAACTCGCTTCAGCAGGGCTCAGAGGTGTAATGATGGCTATGGAGGTGCAGGGGGAGTCTTCTGGGAGGCACCTGGGAAAGGTTTCCTTTATAACTTAGCAAAGTTATAATAAAAATGGTAAAAGGGAGAAACGCTCCATCCTGTAGGGTCTAACTTTGATGTTTGTAACTGCCAAAGAATAAAGCAGACCTGCTGAGGATAAGAGAACAAAAGGGTGGAAAGAGTCTACATCCTTGATATTGTCTTTGAATACCCAGTTATGCAGTCCTAGAGGCACAACACCTAGCATGGAATGCTGGGTGAGATGAAGAATATACTTCACCATCTAAGACAGATAGGCTGTCATTATTATTATTATTATTATTATTTTGTCAGAGGTGTTCGAACTAATCTAGAGAGAGGATGTAGGAGAAGGAGAAAGAGACAGTTATCTCAAATTATGATTTAGAGAGAATATACTCAAAAAGGAAATGACAGAAGAAAACGGTAGTCATAGTTCAAGTAGGTAGTTTTAACTGTTTTTGTCCATCTAAACCTTTTGCCAGGCAAATGTTTTTAAGTAACATAGGCTCTCAAAAATATATACATTCAAAATGTGTCCCAGATGAAGAATCCTGGAAGGATACATGATTAAAGATGACACTTAACAATCTTTCTTGTGAAATTAAACTCTCAGAATCAGCATGGCTTATGTACTCAAGCCCAGTGCCCACTTGTTCCATGGCTAAAAAGCAAAAAGTTCAGTCCAAGCCATCATCTGGTGTCTCAAATAATGTTATAGTAAATTCTTAAACTGAATTTACTTATGCTGCTTTCCTATATATACATGCTACCAAAGTCATCACAAAGTGACAATCATTGTCATTTTATTTTCCCACTTTCTGGAAGTAAAGACATTTACAGTCCAAAGAAGGGTACTACCCTCCGTTTACCTGAAGGAGCTGTGCAGTTGAGTATATTATTGGTCCCAAGTAGATGTGATGTCTCCTCCCCCATTCATGAGGCCCATCCGTAAGGGTTCCTTCCCTGGACCATCTCTGGTAAGATGATAGGTCCTGCCCCAATGACATCAAGCTTGATTTGGCCAATGAAATATGAACAGAAGTGATTTGTACCACTTCCTGGCTGAGCCTTTGCAGCGGTTCTCAACCTGTGGGTCGCGACCCCTTTGGCGGTCGAACGACCCTTTCACAGGGGTCGCCTAAGGCCATCCTGCATCTCAGATATTTACATGACGATTCATCACAGTAGCAACATTACAGTGAGGAAGTAGCAACGAAAATAATTTTATGGTTGGGTCACAACATGAGGAACTGTATTTAAAGGGCCAGAAGGTTGAGAACCACTGCTTTAGAGCAAGTATGGTGGTTCCACCATATTCCTTTTTCCTCTGTCATGAGAATGTGATGCACCAGATAGAGGTCACTGCTTTAGTCTGGGTCCCAGGATGACACCTGGGTCAGACATTGGTTCACAGTTGGCAGGTCCCCTGAACAAGAGCTATACCTTTGTAAGTCACCTAGATTTCAGAGTTATTATCAAAAGAAAACTTAGTGAGAACTAATGAAAACAAGTTGATATGTATGAGGAATCTTTCTGATTTCTCCACAATTATCCTCTTTCCTGTTTTCATGCAACCTTTGTCTCATTTCTAACTCATTTTTATGTATTTATTAAATATATTTTATTGATTTTTCACAGAAAGGAAGGAAGAGGAATAGAGAGTTAGAAACATCGATGAGAGAGAAACATTGATCAGCTGCCTCTTGCACACCCCCTACTGGGGATGTGCCCACATCCAAGGTACATGCCCTTGACCGGAATCGAACCCGGGACCCTTCAGTACGCAGGCCGACGCTCTATCCACTGAGCCAAACCAGTTAAGGCTCTAACTCCTTTTTAAGGTCAGGTTTACTGTTTCTCAAACTGTGGCGCATAGTAGACATTTAAACATTTGTTGTTTTGCAATATTTTTTTGAGTAGACATTTAAACATTTGTTGCTCAAACTGTGGTGCATAGTAGATATTTAAACATTCACTGTTGTTTGCAATATTTTTTGGTAAGATTTTCTTCCCTCTTGCAGGTGAGTGAGGTGTGCAGCTGTTATCTTTACTAAACCAGATAGGAGTGAGTGGGAAGTTGGTTGTAGAGTTAGATAGATCACTCCCACTATCGAACATGATGTAGGCTCAGCCTCAAGCCAAAATGTCTAGGTGTGAGGCCTTTTCAGTTGAAGGATTAACTAACCAGAATTGAGATAAGGCCATCTGAACAATATCAAAAATCTGGGTTAAAATTTAAGATGTACTCAATCATCTTGATAGATGGTTTTTTATTGTCAGCACACCCTACCTTCCGATACTGCAGGTTAAAGTTATCATCATGGATGGCCTTCATCACATTGTCTGAAAGCTCATGGCTTCCCTAGATCACAGCGGAGGCTCCCACAGAAGCCATCAAGGCAAAGATCACAGTTTTCTGCAAATGGGGAGAATCGTTTAAGTCAGAACTTCTCTGCTGTCCTGGGAGGTGCTGACCTGATTTCCATTAATCATGGCCACATCTGTGCTTCTGACTTGTTTGATGGCCCTTCTTTTATGACTCAACATGAAAGGAATTTGGGTTTTGTGGAATATTGTCAGGGAAGGAGAAGGGGGGGGGGTGTCTGTTCTGGCACCATTCCCAGCTCTAAACTTTGTGGAGGTATCCAGGGAAGAGCTGTTATTAATTGACATTGACAGTCAAATGGAATCGGTCAACTCCTGGTGATCCAAGGCTGTTTATTTAAGTCCCAGGCAACTCGGGTCCTTTTCTTCCTTTCGCTTGGAGCCTTCCCTTCTGTCCTTTTGCTTTTTATTAACATTTCTACCAGAAAAGCAGAAAGCGTATGCCCAGCGTTGTGAAGTAGCTCAGGCAATGAATTCGCATGGAGGATGCTAAATCATTGAGATTTGAAAATGATCCATGCATCTCATGCATGAATTGGCAGGAAGATCACTTACATGGAGACCCAACTGACCTCCTTCCACCTTGTCCAGCTGATGACCTCTGACATCCTTGAAGACAAGATTTCAGGGTCACCTTTCTCTGAATCCTTCCCCGACTCAGTCAGTTGATGTACCCTTCTTCTTGGACCCTAGGAGGACCTTGCACATACCTTCATCATATATTAACTACAGCTCTGCCCATTTTCACATAGAGGCTATACCAACCCTCTGATTAGCTCAAATCAGCTCTCTGATGCAAACTAGTAGATTGTCCACCAAACACATGGGAAAGAATCCAAATAGGTTGTTTAAACACGTTTCGAACACAGAAGCACATAGTTTAACTGCATTTTCCAACTTCTTTGGTTGGTTGGAGTGGTTGGTCGTAGATGCAGCTCAAATAAGGAACTTGACTGCTGGTGGAATTTGTACAATGATACCCCGATTAGCTTAGGGACCTAAAACCAAAGACATTATACATTTGTAATTTCAGTACAAATTCATATCTGATGAAATGCAAGTAGACTCTTTGATTATATTTGCCCATGACAAAGGAAATAATTACTCTTCTGTAAAAGCAATCATTCTGTTTCTCTTATTTGAATTCCAGTTTGCTCATTTGTTTGTCTGTCCAGGAAATATTTATTGAACCTCTCCTCTGTGCCTGGCATATTATGGGGGTTGCATGTTATCAAAGGAAAACAAACGGAAATGAATCACAAAATCAAGATCAGATGGTGATCAGTTCTCTAAAGACAATGCAAACAGCAAGATAAGATCAAGAATGGCTGGAGAGCTGTGGTTACTTCAGAGCGATTGATCAGGGAAGGACATTGCCTAAGGAAATCACTTTTCAATTGATTCTCAAAGAAGGTAGGGAGCAGAGGCCAGAGTGCAAAGGTCAAAGGTGGGAAGCCACGTATTAGGGAGTGGAAAGTTGGTAGATCATGGGGAGGTAGGGCGCTTTTGGCTGCTGCAAATAATACTTCTCAAACTGATCTAAACATAAATGAGAGTATTATCAGACTGAAGAAGATAGAGTTGAGTTATTCAGATGTTCAATGACATCATCAAGAGAGCCCAGGTCCCTTCAACATTCAGTCTCTTATCATTGGCTAGGTCTCCTTGTGGTCACAAGATAAATCAGTAGTTCTGGTCAGGCATCCAATGTGGACACAGCCATGCTTAGCTGAAAAAGAGATCATCTCTTCCCATTTGGTTGGTTTTAGGAGGAAGAACTGCCCAAATCCTTCATTATACTTCCCCTGTGGTTCATTGAATAGAATCGTATCAAATTTTAGGGTCTGAGCCAATGACTGGTCACAAGACTGGAATTATCACGAGGAGTTTAGAGCAGTCAGGATTTCTCTCCCCACAACCCCCCAAACTATGTATAGTTAGATGCTACCTTCACTGAGTAGTAGCAGAAAAAAAGAATACAGAGTTCTGGTGACAAAGGACAAAGGGCAGACTGGGCATGGTTAACATCGGGTCTGCCCTAGCTGGTCTGTGAGGCTAGAATGAGGTGAGAGAAAGAGTAGGTCAAAGTGAGGCTGGAGACGCAGACAGGGGCCAGTTGGTGTGTGGCCTCTAGGTCTTGGTAAGAAGAATAAGCTTCACTTGTTCTAAGTGAGATGGGAAACCACTGAATGGGAATAGCATGATCAGGTTTGCATTTTAAAAAAGTGTGTATGGGGATCAGCACTGTCTGATACAAACATAGTGTGAGCCACACGGGTAATTTTTGATTCTTAAAAGTTACATTAACAAAGGTAAAGAAAAGGGCAAGAATAACTTTTATATATTTTACTAGACCTCTATCCCACAAGTATCACTGCAAGCTGTGATCAAGATTGAAATGTATAGGTTGGACATCCTGCCAGTTGTGGCAAAATGATGGAACATGAGGGCATTATGCTAAGAGAAATAAGCTAGACAGAGAAAGACAAGTACTGCATGAAACCACTTATATGTGGAGTCTAACTAAAAAAATAAAATAAAATAAAATTTAAACTCTCAGAAACAGTAGAAAAGTGGTTGCCAGAGGACCGAGAGTAGAAAAAATTAGGAGATGTTAGTAAAGGGTATAAACTTTTAGCTATAAGATGAATAAGGTCAGAAGAGCTAATGTAAAATATAGTGACTATATTATATCATTGACATTTGCCAAGAGAGTAGAGCTTAAATGTTCTCACCAAAAATAACAACAATAAATCAATCCATCTCTGAAGAGATGGATGTTAATTAACCAGATGGTGGGAATCCATTCTCAATGTATATGTGTATCAAACACCACGATGGACCATTTAAATACCTTACCATTTTATTTGTCAATCATACCTCAATAAAGCTGAAAAAAACAACGCAGGGGGGACATTCGACAGTAAATATATTACGTGCCTTTTTTTGCATCGAGTCTTCAAAATCTAGTGTGTACTCGCCACGGTTCCAACGCTCAACAGCCACGTGGAGACTAGTGGCTACTGTGCTGGAAAGCGCGAGGGTAGACAATGAATCATGGAGAGGCCAAAGGGGGAGCAGGGAGTAGAAAATCCTGGAAACCGTCCTGGGAGGAGACAGAGGTGTCCTGGACGAGGGGAGGCATTGATGAATCTGAAGTGAAGTCAGCGCCTTCGATTCATCTGTATTTTTGGACAACAAGGCAATTAGGCGCGCTGATCCCTGCCACTTACTGGTCGGGTGATCTTGGACAAATATTCTCTTGAAGACCAGGCCGCTCCTGTGTCAAGTGGGAATAATGTAGTGTTGTTCTCCCACGGTTGAGAGAAGGGGATGAGATAATCCATGGAAAGCACTTATCAGAGTTTCTGGAGCAGATTCAACTCTTTAAATCATAGGAACGTGGTGAAAATGAAGAGCGCTAGGACCTCAGAGGATGCAGAGTCTTTCTGAGAAAGTAGGGACCAGAGAAAGTCACTTTTAGGCAGAGGAACGAGTAGACTTGAAACAGGCAGACGTAACAGAGGCAGGTCCCCCAGAAGGAGGTCCCGAGGTTGCAAATCTCCAGGCACAAGTAGGAAATGACAAGTAGTTAGACTGGGACCACATGAAGGTTGAATATAAGGGAGCGATCGCAGATATGGCTAGAAAGTACATGGGAGGGAATATTTGGAGTGTCAGCTACAAAGTTAAATTTTATTGTGCAAGTAGTGAGAAACTGTGTTCTATTTTAACCAGATAAGTGACATTAAAGGGATTTTTTTTAGAAAGATCAACCAGTCCAGTAGTAATCAGGAGAGACTAGAGAAAACAGAGATTAGACTCAGGAAAACCATTCAATAGGCTATTGTGATTTTTCTGGGCATGAGACGGTAAAGGAATGGGATAGAGAGATGACTGCAGAAATATTCCAGAGAAATATGTTAGTGCTGCCTTGGTTTTTACTCCTTTGTCCAAACTCTGTAGCCCTCCAGTTCTGCCTATATAACACCACCTTCATTATTTGCAAAAGGGAGAGGCTACACAGAATAACAGCCCAACCATATCTGATGCAAGTCTTAAATATGTGGGCAAAAAAAGATTTAAAAATACGATTTATCTGGTGCTGTTGTGAAGTCAGTTAATCCCAATAAGTGAATCTTCCAGGTCACTGACACTTTTCCATTAGAACACCAAATACTTGCCATTTTAAATTTATTGTAGTTGGCAACATGTCTAGTTCAGTATGGTGAGTAGCAATTGGCTATGAAGTGAGTTGCATGAGAAACCTGTGTGCGGGTGTGGGTGTGACTTATTTTAACAGAAGGAGCAAGGGACTTGGATTAGAGTATACACACTCGTTTCTCACTGTGTGACCTTGGACAAGTCACAAAAGCTCTGCAGGTCCTCTTCCTACTACAACATTCTGTGAATCTATCAAAACAGAGAAGAGAGAGGAGTTTCAAGGGGATTAACGGTCCATTTGGGTTTCCCTACGGGTGTTACTGGTTTGAGAAAAGCGGCCAAGAGAGAGGGACAAAGCCCGCACGCTAATCTCTCTCTAAACGAAGGAGAGATTAACTGTTTTAGAAAGGTCTGATTTACTTCTCAGAAAGATAGAAAGTGACACCAAAAGGCTGCCTTTGCCAAAATAGAACGCTTTCAAAACCAAAGACTCTCGCCAAGCTCAATCCCTCTTAAGATCCCAGTTCTCTCTTCCCCTCACTGTTGTCATAAATAATGTGAACGATAATTTCCCCTTAATAACACCTTCCTCCTGGAGCCACTGCGTGTTACCATTGGATAAGCATCTTTCTGAGAAATAGGGATTTACTGAGAAAGCTCCTTGGACTTCTAGGACATCAAACCAACCCTCGCTGTGCATGTGTCTTGCAAGAATGTTGCTGAGAGCGAAAGATCCCCAAAGGCCGGGTAGAAAAGTTCGGGAGAAAGTGCCCAGTTAAGCACATTCCTGCTTTCTCTGGGCTTTCAATGCGGAGAAATAGCTTGACATGTGCAGCCGACTGGAAGCCCAAAGATGCATACTCTTTCCAACGCATAAAGCAGCTCGGACGGCTGGTTGAAAAGAAAGGTCAGCTTAGCCCTAGGGCCTAGCTCATTGGTCGGCAAACTCATTCATCAACAGAGCCAAACATCAACAATACAATGATTGAAATTTCTTTTGAGAGCCACATTTTTTAAACTTAAACTATATAGATAGGTACATTGTTATGAACTTCATTAGGGGACTCCTAAGCTGGCCTTTCTAAAAACGTCCTCAATCTGATGGAGGTACATTCGCTGAGGTCGACCCCTTCCAACTCTCCCATCCACACTCGTCTTGTACACTTGTTTCGTCTATCTCCTTTCGTTCATCCTCTCTATATGTCCAAACCACTTCAACATACCTTTCTCAATCCTCGACTCTACATCTTCTTTCACTCCACAACATTCCCTGTACGTGCGCGCCTGCACGTGATATTTTGTGGAAGAGCCACACTAAAGGGGCCAAAGAGCGCGTGTGGCTCTCGAGCCATGGTTTGCTGACCACTGCCCTCGCTGGTTTGGCTCAGAGCATCGGCCTGCGGACTAAAGGGTTCCCAGGTTCGATTCCGTTCAAGGGCACATGCCTGGGTTGCGGGCTCGATCCCCAGTAAGGGGCGTGCAGGAGGCAGCCGATCCATGATTCTCTCTCATCCTTGATGTTTCTATCTCTATCCCTTCCTCTCTGAAATCAATAAAAATATATTAAAAAAGAAAAAGGAAGGTCAGCTTAAAAATCTCTCCCCAGTTAGGCGTTTGCCGTGCAAAGCTCTTCTAGGCTACAGCCCGGGATCAACTGTGTTCTCTTGGAATTTCTCACATGTGGAGGGACAGGATGACCATCCAGACCGGATTTTTCCAAAGTTATTGTTTCGAGTTGTGTTCGATGCCGGGACAGTTGTCATTGGCACGGATAAGACGCTGGGCAAACAGGGATGGTGACTCCTACAGGGATGCTGTAGATACCCACTCGCTCACGCTCTGAAACCAGAAGTCACGCCCCGTGCCAGTCCTGTGGCCTCCCCACCACCAGCCCTTTTATGTCCCGGGCGTGAAGTCTGACATAAAGCCGCCTTTGACTGCCACGCCACGCAAAGGATGGTTTGGATCCCAGGTGCATCGGGTAATAGAACATGTGGGCTTGCATTTTTGCTTTACAATCAGTTTATATCCCTTCTGTGACATTTTCATGACTTGTGTGTGTCTGTCTGTCGATTTTTCCCCCCCCGCCCCCTGCGTAAGTACACGGGATGTTATTTGCTATGCACCTCGTGTTTATGTTAAGAAACTGGATCATTAAATCCACATCCCACGTTTTCGCACATGACCTTCCAGTATAAAACGAGGTGAGGGTTGTTATTTTGAAGAAGAAAAGAGAGCTTTGTGAAGGACCATGGCAGTGAATTTCACAGTATCTGCTTCTGTTCTCTGCATTGTTCTCAAGAAAACTGCTCGTCCATCTCCAAAGGCATGGTTGGTTCTTTTTAATGCTCCTAACCAGCTCAGTCTCCCAAATAATGAGGCTGATATAACTCGGGGAAGAGCCAAAAGGGTTACAGCCCTGATGTAAGAAAACACAGTTGGCTTTGTAGATCCTTAAAGATTTTAAGATGGGCGATGCTTGGCTGCGCTGCCCAAGTAAGCAAAATGCTTTAAGTGATCTAGAGACACCCACAGCATGATTGCAATTAGCCAGCGGTGCCAAGGGCATCCCAGCAAATCTCTTCATTGCATTCAAAGTGAGTTGAATTGCCAAGAGCTTGGTTTGCCTTTTTGGTTTTCTGAAGGATGAGGTAAGATTCCCCCAGCTGGAAAATCCCTACTGTTTGCTGACTTCCACGGAGTTCGTCATGTTGTCTGAGCTTTGACTTTGTGTCCCACCTTAGTTTGGGGCCATTAATGATTAGCCTTCATCAAGAAAAAAATCCTCGCCCTGACTGGTTTAGCTCAGTGGATAGAGTGTCGGCCTGCAGACTGAAGGGTCCCGGGTTCGATTCTGGTCAAGGGCATGTACCTTGGTTGGGGGCACATCCCCAGTAGGGGGTGTGCAGGAGGCAGCTGATCGATGTTTCTCTCTCATCGATGTTTCTGACTCTCTATCCCTCTCCCTTCCTCTCTGTAAAAAATCAATAAAATATATTTAAAAAGGAAAAAAAAATCCTCATTTGTAATGACTGGGAAGGCCCAGCGTGATCCCTCCCGGCACAGCTGCCTGTCTGGTTGGTAAGCTCCGTAAGCAGCCACCTCTCACCAACCAGGGGCTGAAGGGAGACACCCAAATGACCGACCACATTGCACAGAGCGGGAAGGATATGCTTGTTAATGACCATGTTCGCTTGAGCAGCTGAAACATGCTGTATCACAGCTACTATTTTGCAATAAAGATTTAATGGGATGCATCTTGCTTTTTGTCTGGTAGATTATTTCATTCCTTGCCTGTCCACATACACAGGTAGAATTAGTAAGAGGCTGTTTTAAAATTAACACTGCCAGCGTGGCTCAGTGGTTGAGCATCAGCCTATGAACCAGGAGGTCATGGTTCGATTCCTGGTCAGGGCACATGCTCGGGTTGTGGGCTCAATCCCCAGTGTGGGGCGTGCAGGAGGCAGCCAATCAGTGATTCTTTCTCATCATTGATGTTTCTATCTCTCTCTCCCTCCCTCTCCCTTCTTCTCTGAAATCATAAAAAATATATTAAACACACACACACAAACAAATATAATTTTTTGATGGTAGATAATATAAAGTATCAAGACCCAGAAGAGCCTCTTAATTCAGTGTAAAAATTTTTCCAGGTGACCAATTTATAATTTAACAAAATTATATATGGGTAAAAAAATCCATTCAAAGTTTAATACTATCTTTAAAGGTTTTGTTTGCTAATTTCATTTCCTCAGTCATATCTTGGTCTGTTTTTATTGGGTGATGTTTCTCCTGTTTATGGGTCATATTTTCCTATTTCTTCACATGTCTAGTAACGTTTTATTAGATGTTAGATAACGTGATTTTGTGTTGTTGACAATCTGGATTTTGTTTTCCTTTTTTTTTAAAAAAAGTGTTGACTTCTTTTGGCAAGTAGCTAAGTCACTTGCAGGGGGGGAGACCAGTTTATCCTTTTGATGCTAATTTTCAAGCTTTGTTGGGGTGTGTCTAGTATGGCTTTTACTCTAGAGCTAGTTTAGCTTACACTGAGGCATGATCTTGGCGGCGTTCCTACCAAATGCCTTCAGTGTTCAACAAGGCACCTCTACTCCAGTTAGTCAGGACACGAACGTTTCCCAGGGCTCTATGGATTTCAGAAACTCCTTCTCTGCTTAGCTACCTCCTACCTGATACCCTGCTCCACACAGCCCAGGGCTCCAGCCCCTCTGACCCCTCACCGCTGTCTCCTCAGCTCAGGGAGAGCACAGTGATCCGCCTTGCCCCCCTTCCTATTCTAGGATCTATTAAAAGGCTCCAGGCAAAAATCTGGAGTAATAGAAAGGCTTATATCCCTTTTTTCACTTCTCTTAAGACACGATATCCTTGTACTGACAGCTTTTCAATGTCTTACAACTGTTGTTTGGTCCAATTTTCTAGTTGCTTAGAGCTGGAGGGTTATTAGTTGGCACCCATTACTCCATCATAATTGGAAGCAAAAGTCAACATTTAGGTTTTTTAAAAAATATATTTGTATTGATTTCAGAGAGGAAGAGAGAGGGAGGGAGAGATAGAGACATCAGTGATGAGAGAGAATCATTGATTGGCTGCCTCCTGCACGCCCCACACTGGGGATCGAGCCCACAGCCTGGGCATGTGCCTGACCGGGATTTGAACTGTGACCTTTAGGTTCAAAGATCGATGCTCAACCACTGAGCAACACTGGCCCGGCAACATTTAGTTTTGATACTGTATGAACTAGGAACAATTGATACTGTATGAACTAGGAACAATTGAATGCTTTTGATAAAAGCAGTGACATGATAAAGATTGCATTTGAGATGGATCCATATTGAGAAATACAGGTTAATTACATGACAATCAAAGTAGGATAAGGAAAACCATTTAGAGCAGTGGTTCTCAACCTTCTGGCCCTTTAAATACAGTTCCTCATGTTGTGACCCAACCATAAAATTATTTTCTTTCTTTTTTTAAAATTTTGTGTTATTGCTTAAAGTATTACAAAGAGTATTACATATGTCTCCTTTTTTTTCCCCTTTGACATTCCCCCAACATCCCCTACCCCCCAGTGTCTTGTGTCCATTGGTTATGCTTATATGCATGCATACAAATCCTTCGGTTGATCTCTTACCACGCCCCCCGCAACCCTCCCCGGCCTTCCCGCTGTAGTTTGACAGTCTGTTCGATGCTGCTCTGCCTCTGTATCTATTTTTGTTCATCAGTTTATAATGGTCTTAATTATCTATAAATGAGTGAGATCATGTGGTATTTTTCTTTCATTGACTGGCTTATTTCACTTAGCATAATGCTCTCCAGTTCCATCCATGCTGTTGCAAATGGTAAGAATTCCTTCTTTTTTACAGCAGCATAGTATTCCATTGTGTAGATGTACCACAGTTTTCTAATCCACTCATCTGCTGATGGGCACTTAGGCTGTTTCCAAATCTTCGCTATGGTAAATTGTGCTGCTATGAACATAGGGGGTGCATATGTCCTTTCTGATTGGTGTTTCTGGTTTCTTGGGATATATTCCTAGTAGTGGGATCACTGGGTCAAATGGGAGTTCCATTTTTAACTTTTGGAGGAAATTCCATACTGTTCTCCACAGTGGCTGCACCAGTTTGCATTCCCACCAGCTGTGCACAAGTGCATAAAATTATTTTCATTGCTACTTCATAACTGTAATGTTGCTACTGTTATGAATCATAATGTAAATATCTGATATGCAGGATGGTCTTAGGCGACCCCTGTGAAAGGGTCATTCGACCGTCAAAGGGGTCTCGACCCACAGGTTGAGAACCGCTGATTTAGAGAGTGGTAAGTCAAACGTAGGCTGGGTGGAGCCTGATCTGCTAATAGTGATGACAATGCCTATGTGGGTGCAGACAGGAGAACGCGTCTCCAGGGTTAGCATAAGGCAGGGACTGGGCTGGGGAGAGACATCTTGCTAAAAGGTTCCTAGGAGGACCCCTAAAGGAAGGGAGCATTAGCAAGTCATGAAGTTTACTGAGCACCTACTGTGTCCTAAATGCTGTTCATATCTCATCTATGAAGTAACTGGGATAAGTCAACTCAGCCGGGAAGGGCAGCGCCAGCCTTCTGCCTCAGGCCTGGTTGTCTGCCATCAGATTCCGAGCTCTTTCCTGAGTCATCCTTCCTCTATACCAGTGGTCGGCAAACTGCGGCTCGGCAAACCGAAGCTCGCGAGCCACATGCGGCTCTCTGGCCCCTTCAGTGTGGCTCTTCCACAAAATACCGACTTCTGTGCATGGGCCATGAAGTTTCAATCGCACTGTATATGCGCGCCCGCACGTGGTATTTTGTGGAAGAGCCACACTCAGGGGGTCAAAGAGCCGCATGTGGCTCATGAGCCGAGGTTTGCTGACCACGGCTCTATACCATGAGGCAGGTTTGGCCCTTAGAAGGTAGCTTTATATTAATGGAGAAATATGAGCAAAATTATGGTTATAAAGTTTCAAATGCTCTACCCAAGTAGAATTAGAAGTTCCAAATCCTGAATCTACAAAGGTCCACCCAAGTGCAAGTCAGAGGTGACTCTGCCGTCTAAGTGAGCTATCGATTCATTATAAGTAGATAATGTGGCTTAACTCCATGTACCAGATAATGTCCGTTTGCCAATGGTGCATTCATAGGAGATGCTTCTAAGGTTTGTTTATTCAGATCCCTAATGAACTGCTTGCTTAATCAGCTTGACGGTCTGTGCTATTACTACGCGTTCTTAGTCTATCAGAACCATCTTCTGTTTTTGTTTTTAAAAGCCCCAGAATGACTTTGGGAAGAAGAGACAAAATAGATTTGCTATTGCGCCAGACTCAGCAACAATTTTTTTTGATACGTCTGTATTCCTTTATAAGAACATGAACCATCAAAGAAACGGATAGGCTGGGGTTAAAATGGCCAACATGGGCATTCTCTGTGAAGTCATTGGTTATTATCAGACATAAACCAGTAGCCTTATGGATCCTTCTAGTTCAACACTGGACCAGTAATTAGATAGATCCTCACCAGAGTGGCTTAGTGATACTCTGTAAAGATGGACTGGTCTCAATGACGACGTTGCTCTCTCTTCTCTGATACCCTCTTTCCTTTCTTCGACATCACTTGTACTGCTGGGTCAGAATGGGCCTCCTCACCCCAACCCTGAGCTACTGATGGTAAGTTCTTTCGACAGCTGGAGAGCTGCAAATGGAAGGTCCTGAGAGAAAATGTGTGTGCACGTAAATCTGTCTATTACATATGTCTTGTCTAATCTAATCACTGTCAGCTATGGTGTCTGAGCGTATTAACCAGAGGCCTTTGGTAACTACTAGATAACACAACAGATCACTGGCTGTTGTATTACAGAACTTGCATTACCAGTGCACAGGGAATACCTCGAGGGCCCTAAGCAGTAGGCACAGTGGAGGTTGAAGGGGGCTCCCGATTGCTTTCGTTCCTACCTATGCTTTGTTGTCACATTGCTGAGCAAGATAAAGACCTCGGGAAACGGCCCCTGACCCACTGGGCTCTTCACGCTCTTGAAGAAGTCCTGCCAGGAGTCAGTTTCCACAGCCAATGCCAGAAGATGGGTCAGGCGCATCCCTTTCACCCCACTTAGCTGCGCGACAGATGTTATTCATATTCACCACAGTGTCCAGCCCTTTGACAAAAGCTACAGAGTTCCTTGGCTCAATAAAAAATCATGTGTCATCGAGTTCCCTGGGTTAAGTGCATGCTACTTAGGAAAGCATTTCCTTTGGTCTATTTGCTCGATGCGATGTTTGGAGACCTCCAACATCTGCCTTCTGGTCGCAGCCCGCCTTTCCCTGCCCCACTGTGGCCACATGCCCTTCTCTTGGCTCTGGTCAGACTTCAAGGTGCTTACTCCCTCTGCTCAACGCTCCTCTCCACTATCTTTTGGCAACTCTCAACAGTTCCTGGAGTCCAGTGGAATGTTGACATTCTCTACCCAAAGTGCAGAATGCTGGGAGCGAAGGGAGGAGGCACTGCAGCTTCACACGGTTTTATTATTTCCTGGCCTCGCTCTTGATCCCAAAGCCCGAAGATTGATTCCAAATGTGCCCTGCAGCCAATCCCATCATTACACGGATATTAGGCCCTACAACCCAGCATCGTGGCTTCGGCATCTCCGGGCCTCGTGAGACCGTGTGTGGGTTGAGTTTTGACATTGAAAAAAAAATAACCTTGTAGGACTGATTGAAAACATACCCAGTGTGGCAGCGTTTGCATGTGGCTCTCGGCCTGTGGCTTCATCACTTTGAAAACATCAGCAATGGATGCTACTAAAAGTTGCTTTAAAAAGAGAGACCTCTTTTAATTCCTCTACAGCAGCAGGTAGAAGCTATCACTGACCACACATATTCGTCTGCAGGGTCGTCAGCTTGCATGTAAACACTCTGCTATTGGAAAACCCTCTGTTTTCAATGTGGAATAGAACCCCACTCTTACTGTAGTCTTGGGGGTCATGGCATTGACGGCATCCTGGGCTAATGTCATGACTAATTGTATCTTTTCCCCCCAAGATGATCTACTTGTGGTGTAAATGAAATGGCGGTAAAGGTGTTTCTAAGAGCATGGTACCCCACGTGTTTTAGAGATTAAAGCAAAACAAACCTTCACAGTGAAAGGTTTGAAGAAAAATAATGAGAAGAATAAGATTGTATGTGGAGGGATTTTCCTGGGTCATATATGGAAGGTTTAAAACAGGGGTCCTCAAACTTTTCAAACAGGGGGCCAGTTCACTGTCCCTCAGGCGTTGGAGGGCCAGACTATAGTTTAAAAAAAAACTATGAACAAATTCCTAGGCACACTGCACATATCTTATTTTGAAGTAAAAAAACAGAACGGGAACAAATACAATATTTGTATTTGCATGTGGCCCGCGGGCCGTAGTTTGAGGACCCCTGGTTTAAAAGATACCACTTGAAGTTCCTCAGGTACTTGTCATGCTGCCCCCTCCTACATATTCATATTCTCTCTCTCTCTCTCTCTCTCTCTCTCTCTCTCTCTTTCTCTCTCTCTCCCCCTCTCCCTCTCCCTCTCCCTCTCCCTCTCTCCTTCACTGATGTTGTCATCTTTCAGGACCTAACCCTGACCATCACAGAAGGAGCTTAGCTGATCCTATTTTGTGCTTCATTAACATTCTGTTCACGCTTCCTTTGTAGCATTTACACCATCCTCATTGCCCATGTGTCTGTCTCCTCCCAGGATTAAAGGTTTTGTGAAGCCAGGGACCGCATCTTACTGTGTCACCTACTCCTAGCTTAGCTTCGAACACATAGCAGGTTTTCAGTAAGCGCTGAACTGAATGAACTAGAAAACTACAACCATTCTAAGAACAATTTTTTGGAAACACTTTCAGGAGAACTAGGGTCACTACTGGGGTGCCCTCGAGGTCAGTTGGTGTGTGTGTGTGTGTGTGTGTGTGTGTGTATTCAGCGTAGTGGTAATGAGTCAGGCAGGCCTCTTTGAAGCTTGGTATAGCCTTAGACAAGTCCACTTAACCTCTTTACACACCAGTTTTTGCATAGGTAAAATATTACCTAACAAATTATTGTGAGGTTAAATGGAATAACTCACACAGTAGCACTCAATAGTAGCTGAGATGGTACTAGCAGAAGTTGATCTTGTGTTTAGAGATGCTGTTCTTGTGTCATCGCCAGGGTATGAGAATTCCACAGAGTGAGGGGTTTTTTTTGTGTGTTTTTTTTTTTATTCCCAGCTGTTAGAGACAGTGCCTAGGAAGGGTCTGGCATAGCAGGACCTCAGTGACTATTTGCTGGCGAAATAGGTGACTACAGGCTCTTTTCCCAAGAGGAGTGATAGGTTGTGCACCTTCACGTACACCTTCTGGCTCTTCTGAACATCGGTAGGATAGGTGGCTGGATGCTTCCCACAATGCCATGAACTGTGTGGTGACCAAAGCAAATGGTTTCCTTGAAATTTTTGGCCCATTGACCTGATTAGTAGTGTTATCTCAGTACTCCAGAAGCATGAGCTGGAGTAGGGAGGGGATTTTAAAAAAAGAAGGCGGCGCCCTAGCTAGTTTGACTCAGTGGATAGAGCATCGGCCTGTGGACTGAAGGGTCCCGGCTTCGATTCCGGTCAAGGGCACATGCCTGGGTTTGGGCTTGAACCCCAGTTCAAGTGTGCAGGAGGCCGCAGATCAATGATTCTCATCATTGATTGATGTTTCTCTCTCTCTCCCTCTCCCTTCCTCTCTGAAATCAATAACAAATATTTAAAAATAATAATTATTACTAAAAAAAAAGGCGGCGAGAGGCATGTTCTTTCTGGAAAAGCTTTCAGACCTGGAAGAAAACCATGCGTTGAAGTGGCCCCGGGGAAGCAAAGGAAGATGCTAAGTGACCCCCAGAGGCTCCTTTCAACACTCACAACCCACGAAGGGGATTCGCAGACCCACGCGAACTGACCCCCAGCCATGCCTTGGCTTGCTGCTCTTCCCCGAGGGGGCCAATCTTCTCCCATCAGTCACTGTGGCAGCTGCTTCCAAACCCATCCTGCCCCCATTCCTCCCCTGCGGGAAATTACCTCCCGGCCCATGGCCTCCAGGGAGTGGCTGGCACCGTGGAGGTGGGATGTGCCCGGCTTGTACTTAAAGGCAACAGCTGGGCAACACGCACAACGTGACCAGGGCCAAGTTGGTTTTCTGGATGGGCCTCCCGGGTGAAATTTGACCTTTGACCTTCCCCTCTTCGCTGACGGGGCCAGTTTAACGGTGGTCACGCCGGATCACAGGAAGCACATATTTGCTACAAAGTCTCTCGGGAGACCCACAGGGACCTCAGATGAGCAATAATCCAGATTTCTTATTTTTTTTTTTTCCTTGGGGATAAGAGTACTTCTCTGCCAAAGGACATATTTTAGGATTTTCTTTTGGCTGCTCTGGGAGGCCTTTTAAATTTTTTTTTGCTATGCATCAAGGGGAAGTTGGGCCCTTTTGTTTGGAAAATAAAAAAGAAAGGGAAAAAATACGGCATGCACCTAATTAACCTGCCTCCTCCAGGGAGCTAGGCTTTGAGGGGGACGTTTAATCCATTAATGTCTCCGTGGGGGTGGCAGGACATCTGAGAGGACAGAGTAATGGGTTCTTTGAATCATTCTTAGCCACACCTCCTCTTTAGAAGAAGAAAAAAATCAATTATGCTGTGCAAATAGTTTGTGGATCGCAACATCTCTTGGCAGCCAGACCTCCTTTTTCATTGTCAATAAGAGGGGAAAACAAAAGCTGGCAGATTCCTGGGGGTGGGGGTTTTGGTCAGCTCCCCGAGGAGCAAAGGTGGGGTCCATGGCCTGGTCTCAGGGCCAGGCCCTGGGGATGGTGGAAGCACGAGGATCTACTCTCAGCCTTCACAGATGCCAGGGACCACGAGTCGAGTAGCAAGGATGTTGACTTGAACCGTCCCTCTATCCGATTTTGTTTTGTGTTCAGCAAAGGCCAAAAAGGGAGTGAATTGAAAAGTTTGGGCACCCAAGCTTGCCAGACACACGGAGGAGAGAAAGGAAAGAAGTAGGAGCAAAGTCAAATACTGAGAGAGATTTGTGGAAAATCATGAATAAGAATGAAAACGATGATGTCAAGCGTGAATGAAAGATATAAAGGAAGACAAAAGAGAGGGGAAATGATTAACAAGGAGCAAAAATTAAAGTATTACCTAGGCATTTTCTGTAGTTTCAGAACACGTTAGGTAAAATCAACAAAACTTATCAAACTGGCCCCAGCTGGTTTGGTTCAGTAGATAGAGCAGCAGCCAGCGGACCAAAGGGTCCCAGGTTTCATTCAGGTCAAGGGCACGTACCTCGGTTGCAGGCTCCTCCCAGGCCCAGGCCCTGGTTGGGCTCATGCAGGAGGCAACCAATGATGTGTTTCTCTCACATCGATGTTTCTTTCCCTCTCTCTTCTACTCTGTCTTTCCCTCTCTCTTCTACTCTCTCTAAAAATCAATGGGAAAATATCCTTGGGTGAGGATTAATAACAACAAAACAACAAAAACAAAACTTATCAAACTGTATAAACTAAGGAAGAAGCCCTGGTGTTTGCTAAAATATGCCCCAGCTTCCCTCCCCAGGCCCACTCCGCTCTCTGTCCCGACCTCACCTGGTTGCTCTGCTTCCCTTGTCACCAGGCACTTTGAGTTTGCTATCCTGGGGCTGCAGCTTCTAGTCCTTTAGTTTCCAATCTACAGTTTCTCTTTCTGGCCTTGAACTATGTGACTGCCAGCCTCGGTGAACCAATAAGGTCACATATGCATTAATCTCTGAGTCCCGCCCGCCCCTCCCCGTCCCCCTCCCCCTACCTGCTTTATAGGATTCCCCCTCCCCATCCCCCACTCCCACTCCTGGGTCTCCTAGGGGCTGTCCTAGAGGGTTGGGGTCCAACAACAGGTCTTTCTCTGATGTTAGCCCCATCATTTTTTATTCACTTCTTGTTTACATGTTTGTGAACCACATGGCTGCTCAGCACCAAACCTTCCTAGACCCTCTATTTTTTTTTAATGTTTTTATTGATTTCAGAGAAAGGAAGGGAGATGGAGAGAGAGATAGAAACATCAATGATAAAAGGGGATTATCGGCTGCTTCCTGCATGCCCCTTACTGTGGATGGAGCCCACAACCCCAGGCACATGCCCTGACCGGGAATCAAACCCTGATCTCCTGGTTCATAGGTCAGTTCTCAACCACTGAGCCACACCAACTGGGCACTAGACCCTCTTTTTTTTTGTCCAGCCCTGTGTTTTAGGCTTTGCTCACTACCCCAGCACCCTAGCTCCCTGGACCCAGAGTCCAGGGCAACTGATAAATATAGACCAGGGTGACTACCTTCATGAGGATGAAGGAGAATAAATACGTGATGTGGGAGAACAAAGACAGGGACAGTGTTGTCATAAAGGGGCCAACATTTGTTTCTGAAGTTCATGTCCTTTCAATGCTGTGCTCCATTCCCTCTTCTCTTCTGTCCTTCTGAGCAGGAGTGACCACCCTGCGTGGAAGGAAGGATGCAGAAATAGGGCAGGTAAAGGCACATGAATGGGCCTGCTCTCCATTCCATCCCACTGGTCCCCCTCCTAACCTAGGAGGGCTCACCTAGTACAGGACATCAAGCTAGTCTCTGTGGGTGGTTCTCATTTAAACTTACATTCAGCCCTAACCAGTTTGGCTCAGTGGATAGAGCGTCGGCCTGCGGACTCAAGGGGCCCAGGTTCGATTCCAGTCAAGGGCATGTACCATGGTTGCGGGCACATCCCCAATGAGGGGTTTGCAGGAGGCAGCTGATCAATGTTTCTCATCCATGTTTCTAACTCTATCCCTCTCCCTTCCTCTCTGTAAAAAATCAATAAAATATATTTTAAAAAATAAACTTACATTCAGGGTAAATATGGGTTGGATTTCCATGGATAGAAGATGTTAAGGACAGGTCATCTCAGGGAAAAGGTCCAGTAATAAGAGACACGGAGGGGGGAAAGGTTGCACTGCAAATAACGCAGTGGGCTTGGAAATAAAGGAGGGATTTTTCAGAATCGGTCAAAGGAAGGATCGACTGAGTTTGTTCATCAATTCCTCAGGGCAAGTAACATAGGAGTCCAGGAGGATCCCAGGGATTTTATTCTGGAAGCTAACTTGATGTTACGAGGTCTGGCAAAGGCAAGAGGAGACTCGGTGGAGGAGAAAAACAGGATGAATTCGGTCGTAGACGTAGAGGTGAAGATTGGGATGGGACACTGAGGTGATGGAAATCTGGGACTGATGCTGAGAAGATGTGAAGGCTGGGCAGTGGCCCTGTTGAAAGCCAGAACAGCAAGGATTCTGATCAAGGACATTGGAAATAGAGGTGAAGTTTAAACTGGGGGGAAGACCAGTTAGTGAATGGAAGAGGGCGCACAGCTAGTAGAGGGGAGAGTGATGAAGGTGGAAAGAGAAGAGGGTCCAGAGTAGTGTCACTCCCCGGAAGTCAGAGGAGGAACCGTTTTAGAAGGCGAGGCCATTGACAGTTTCCAGGACCATAAAGAGGTAACACCGGATGTAGACTGAGAAAAAACCAGGGGTCCACTGTTCCCTTTGAGGGAACAGCTTCCGGCAGGTGGTTTAGTTGGGAAGACCAGCTGGGTGGGTTCACTCATGAGTACAAAGTGCAGCAGAAGACAGAGTCTGTGCTGTTAGAAGTTTGAAAATTAGGAGAAGAAGAATGATGGGTGCATATTTGGAGGGGGTAGCAGATCTCAAGAAAAACTGCTCGAGACTGACTTGAGCACATGGTTTTTTAAAATATATTTTTATTGATTTCAGAGAGGAAGGGAGAGGGAGAGAGAGATAGAAACATCAATGATGAGAGAGAATCATTGATCGGCTGCCTCCTGCTCGCCCCCTACAGGGGATCGAGCCCACAACACAGGTACGTGCCCTTGACTGGAATCGAACTCAGGACCTTTCAGTCCACAGGCCGACGCTCTATCCACTGAGCCAAACCGGCTAGGGCTGACTTGAGCAAGTAGAGGAGAAGTTTTCTGCAGGAAGAGAGAATTTAAGAGGCTGTAGAATTTTCAGGGAATCACTGATAAAGGAAAAGCAGAGAAAGGCCAAGTATGGATGGAAACAGAATGACCTATGGAGATGGAGTTAGCTTTAAAAACGAGAGTGATCAGTTTCTGTTGTGGAAGGAAGAGTGAATGGCTAAGTAATGGGTGGAGTTATATGGAGGCAAAGGCCAGAGAGAAGGGAGATGAAGAAGCTCTATCAACAGGGCTGAGATGAAGTTTAAGACGATCTATTCTAGATATTCAGACTCAAAGGGAAGAATGAGACCTAATAGCCCCAGATTTGATAAATAGAAGAAGGCTGTGGGGTCAGTGGTGATTGGTGACTGGTTTAAGAAAAAAAAATGCATTGAAATAAATTGAAACATATATGATGTAAGTAGAAGGCATTTTTAAACAAAAAGCATTAAAAATAGCCCTGTTATTTTCCCCCTGCCTGACCTTAATTTAAAATTTTGCTTCAGCAAGACATTCTACTAGGAGGATGGAAAATGTTTCTTACAGAGAAATTGTCAAGGTTCAGATTTCAGTCAACTTTTTATTGCAGTGGCTTATGAATCCACTTAATTCGGGTTTTGTTTTAAAATAAATTTGATTCATTTTTATTATAAATTTGCCATAAATCTAAAGTGAACGGCTTGTCATTCATGCTCAGACCTATAAAAACAGGCTCTTGTAAGTTCCCCTAATAGAAGAAAAAAAGGAAAAGAAATGATAAGTGTATTCTTTAACAATGGTTCTTTGTGGGTTTTGTTTTCATTAGATTTTTAATAATAAAAAGGCCACTTGGTTCAGGACAGAGAGGTATAATAAATGCAGCACATTAAAACAGAATAAAACATACATTACACAGCTGTCTAGTACTGAATCTGACAATTCATCAAGTTGACCCAAAATAATAAACCTTACTTTGAGGGAAAAAAAACGAAAAGAAAATTGAACCCTCTTTGAAAAGAGAGTCGTGTTGCTTACAGGACACCCCTCACCAGTGCCATCTAAGGAGGAAGAAAGTTTGCAAAAGGTCAAAGTTGAAGGAATTTCTGAGTGGGGGCATATCTCAAGGATGTGTATTCTAGAACTAGCATATATAATATGTTGTTAAAGCAGTGGAATCTGGGAATGTGTATTGCAATTCTTGACTTTATTCTTTCTGTGAACTATGTGAGTCTGGTGGGCCCCAAAGTTGGGTGGAATGGTCTCAGGGAATCACCAAGGCGAGGCCAACAGCATTAACTAGGTGGATGGAGATTGGGATGTGACTCACACCTGTGCCTGCAGCAGGAGGGCTCAGCAAAGGGACAATGGCTTCTGCCAGCACTTCTGTCTGGGAGAAGGCTGTCCCCACCCCCCCCCCCAAGCCCTCGCTATATAATTCAGTTCCGCTGTGTGTGTTCCCAGCACCTTTGGAGCTGCTGTGAGAATTGGTAAGTCTGTGGGAGCCCTTTAAGAGGAACCCTGGGGCTCCAGCAGCCCCTGGTCTCACTCAGTCACCATCCCCATTAATTTTCAGTCAGAAGGTATGGGGACTTCTCTTCCTGGCCTGGGACCCTGGGCTGGGGGGCGCTGGTGTGAGGCTGGGGCCCCTCACCCCTCAGGAGGGACCTCCACAGCTGAGATATCCCTCCCAAGTTTAAACTGCCATGCAGGGGTGTGGGACAGTCTCTTCTCATATCTGCCCCTCCTACCAGTTTTGTTGTGGCTTCTTCTGTACATCCTTAGTGACGGATCTTTTGTTCAGCTAGACTTCAGGCAGTTCCAAATGATGGTTTTTCTGTAGTTTCATTGTAATTTTGATGTGGTTGTGGCAGGATGAGAGCACAGTGTTGACCTATTCTGCCAGCTTCTTTATTGATTCTTGTATAAGAACAGAGGAAAGCCCGGCCGGTGTGGCTCAGTGGTTGAGTGTTGACATATGAACCAGGAGCTCATGGTTGATTCCTGGACAGGGCACATGCCTGGTTTGTGGGCTTGATCCCCAGTAGGTGGTATGCAGGAGGTAGTCAATCTATGTTTTTCTCTCTATCCCACTCCCTTCCTCTCCCTCTAAAAATCAATAAAAACATATATATAAAAGCCTAAGTCACTGTTATGACCGGCTGGCCAGCCGATAGCTATGATGTGAACTGACCACCAGGGGCAGACGCTCAACGCTGGAGCTGCCCCCTGGTGGTCAGTGCGCTCCCATAGCCAACCTCCCATGGTCCCTCCCCGAAACCAGCCCTGATCGCCGGCCAGGCGGAGGGACCCCATCTGTGCACGAATTCGTGCACCGGGCCTCTAGTGTATATATATAAAAGAACAGAGGGGAGGTCCAGGTAACTTACAGTGGCTTGAGTCTCGGTTAACTCTGTAAGAGATTAGACACCGTAATATTGAATCGACCTACTTCTGGGACTTTCAAATGAACAGTGGAGCTACTAACAATGTCACAGAAAGACTTAGCTGAACTGAACATTATGACTATTTTCCATCACTTTGTTGATACCCAGCACTATGGTTATTAGTTACAGGATATTCTGTGCAGATTGTGGCAAGCTATGCATTTTGTTCACTGAATTGTATGAATTTGAGTGGTAGGATAAATAGTTTCATGCTATATTTACAGCGAACATAATATTCCTGATAGGTGGGCTAGGTTTCTCGTGTATGTTCTGAGAATTCTAGAGAAGGAAATGCTAGAGTTGTAAATTCCTGCACTGGAAAGGGAGAAATTGGTTAACAAAACAAAAAGTCAATGGAGAGGAAGCCCAAGACTCTGCCAATACATGGTGCAAAAATGCAGTGGGGTTTTGGGTTGGTCAAATTTCCCAAGCTAGCCTTTACATATTTGGATTAAGCAGAGCGCATTTTTTTTTTCTCCTTAATTTTTCAACCCTGATGTATTTGCAGGGAAATTTGATCCATATGTTTCTAATTCATTTACTCCAACTCATCAAATGTTGTTTTGTAAGACTGTTCTCTGCCCCGAGTTTTTCTAAACAGTCTTAAGAAGTTCCCTAAACTAGAAATGGGTAGATGCGAGTGGTACCCATTGCCAAATCGAAATTTTCTTGAACAGAGTGTTGAGTAGAAGACCAGCATCTATTTTTAAACTTGGCAAACCAGAGTCACCATTCAGCTGCTGACTCAAACAGAATAAAAAACAATTGGCTATTACTGGTGTCCATTGTGGATGCTAAGCGATTTTAGTTTTCTAAAAATCTATGAAAAAGGATTCCGTCCTCAATACCGACTAATAAAATGACATTGCATTTTACTTTTCCCTAAAGCTTTCTGATAGTTATTATCATCCTTGCCTCTCATCATAATCCTACAGGCAAGACAGGTATAGTCGTCCCCATTGTTTAATTGAGGGACCTGAGGCCCAGGGAAATCAAGTCACCTTCCCTATATCACACAGGGATGTGGTGGCAGAAGAGGGCCTGGCCCCAACTCCTCCTGGCTAAAGCTCTTTGGACAAGTAGTGATGTCTGTGTGTCCCCATGGCTCACACCAGGTGATATAATGGCTGCATATGTGACGCAGTGTATATAACTCAGTATGAATGTCATTAAGGGTCCTGTTAATGATAGGGCCAGATGAGATACCACCCTCTCGTCCCAGAATATCTCTTACCTTCATGTGGGTTCTAGATGCCTTTCCTTAATGAATTAATACATTCATTTTTTCCCTTCCTTTAGGTAATCGAGTTGTAGGTTTTAGGCCTGAACTTTCAATAACACTCCGTCTTAAAAGAATAACCTAGCTCTTCCCTCTTCTAACTCACCCGATAATAAGACTTGAATCCTTTCACTGTCACTGACACTCTCTGGGATAAAATTGCCACGTTCCCTAGAAAGAGTGTCCAAGGTGGCAAACTGATACGGACCAAGTAAGAATTCCATCTTTTGGGGAACATCTCACAAAGGTCACTGTTTCAATTCTCTGCTGTTGCCCAACAAACTACCCCAAACCTTAGTGGCTTCAAACAATAGCAGGTTTACTATTTCTCGAAATTCTGTGGATCAGGAATTCAGATGAGGGACGACAGGAGTGGCTCATCTCCGCTTCGTGTGATGTCTGCTGGGGATGAAATATTCAAGGTGTTCTTTTCACTCACGTCTATGGCAACTCAGCTAGGATGGTTTGAACAGCTGGGAGCTCGATGAGATGATTCCAGAAGGGTGATAAGACTGCGTCCAGGCTTTTGCTGTTGGCTGGGTTTCTCGCCATCCTCTATGGAGACTCTGCCTCATCCCACAACCTCCCCTCCCCCCCCCCCGCCGCCACCTCAGTCTTCCATGTGTTGTATCCAGCCACAGGGTTACTTGGATGGTAGGTAGCTGGGCTCCAAGAAAGTGAGAGAAGAAGCTACCAGCTTTTTTACTTGGCACCATTTTATGAACTCGCATAGCATCAGAGTCTTCTTGCTAAAGAAACTTAGAAATCTTTACAAAATGTTCTTTTTCTGTATGGGTCAACCTATGGCTAGACACACCATTGACAGTAACCATCAACATTCTATGTCACCTGGCATTGACCAACAAAGAGTTGGCATTCCACTTTGGAACCACGTACTAAGCCCTCAGACACTGTGAGATTCTAGCATGACAAGTTCAAGGTAAAATTCAAGTTGAAGATGGGGCCCAGCCTTCTTCATTGCTAAGGGAAATGTCCCCTTCAAATGTGTATGTAACCTTTAATTCCTTGAATTATGGCCTCCCAGGCTGGCTAGTATGGCTTTCTTGATGTTATCCGGGTAGATAGAATTGTTGGCCCTGATACTTAACCCCTCACTGCGTCCAGCCCTTTGCCATATGACTTCGTAGTTCTCATTAGAGGCGGATTATATTTTCTCAGTCTTTAACTTTGGGTTTAGCCAGTTGACTGGATTTGGCCAATGGGATATAGGGAGAAGTCCGGTTGCCTATTCTGAGGGCAGGCCTTAAGAGGCATGTGTGTTTCTACTAACCTTTGCCGTGGGATAACCATGTCCTGGCTAGTCCCCCCATCAGGTGATGAGAAACAAGTGGAGTAGACCCAGATTCACCCTGAAAATGGGGTGCGTATGGTGGAGGCCAGCTTAGGTCCGCTGTCCCCCAGCTGACCAGCACATGTGTGAGCAAAAGTAACCATTGTTGATTAAAGACATTGAGTTTGGGGTGTCTTTATAACGCATTATTCTGGCAATAATTGGCGAACACACATGGCCAGACCAGATCACAAGAGGAAACTTTCCCCATGTCTTCAAGTAACAGTTGTTCCTGTGAAATTTTGAAACCATAAAATCCAAGAAATCCAACCGCCTCGCCAACACTGGGATTCCTGTATCACCACGTGGCCTCCAAATTCTGCCCAACCAAATGAGTGCCCGACGCTATGGTAGGCTTGAAAGGATGCAAATTATAAGCCAAGAGGATGAGAATAACTCTTGACAGATGTGCTGATGCATATCTTTGGTTGATGGACAGGAGCTGCGAGGCCTTTACCATGGCAATGACGTTGGCCCGACTCCTGCCTATTGCTGTTAGGTCACTTGGAGCAGATTTGGAAACCAAGAGGTAGAAACATAAACTGTTTATCAGAAAAGCAATGCTTGTTGCCCCTGGGTCATGCAATGGTCATGGAACATGGATCCATGATGGCAGATGCTAATGCAAAGAAAGGGGACATATAACTGTTATGGGACACACAGGTATCTCAGGGGCCCAAGCCAACAACTTCCCTTCCCCTCAACTGGTGAGTCAGTGGAAGCCTTTATTTTACAGAAAAGCAATTATTTTTTTTAAAAATATATTTTATTGATTTTTTACAGAGAGGAAGGGAGAGAGATAGAGAGTCAGAAACATCGATGAGAGAGAAACATCAATCAGCTGCCTCCTGCACATCTCCCACTGGGGATGTGCCTGCAACCCAGGCACATGCCCCTGACCAGAATCGAACCCGGGACCCCTCAGTCCGCAGGCTGATGCTCTATCCACTGAGCCAAACCGGTTTCGGCAGAAAAGCAATTATTTTGTCTAATGTATAGGGTGTCCCCTGAAATGTATACACTTTGCATAATTGATTATAAAGTTAGTGGTTATTAATATACAGCTCATTTTCAAAATTTGAAAAGGTCTACCGAAATGAGTGTGTATACTGTTTGGGGGAAACTCTGGTTGTAGAAGTGTGTGTCTATAGATGCCTCTTGTTAGCTTGTCATCCAACCTAATCACACATTAGTTGATATTTTTAACATTAATCACACAAAAGCATCCATATCGACATGGAAGACAAAATCAGAAACAGGTTGAAATGGATCTGGTATTCAATGCAATGAAACAGGCCGCCATTTGATTTAAACATTTGCATTAGAAGCAAGTAGCATTTAGATAATTGATGTGAAAATTGCAGTTTCGTTCTCTTTTATTTTTACACCGGGCATGATTATTTTACGAAGCTGTGTCTCTGTTCCGATTTAAAATATTTTGTGTTGATGCAGCAGCATTAAGTATACTGTCTGCAGTATCTTACCCTGACTCTATAGGTTATGTCAACATGAAATTCCTGAAAGTAATGTCAATGAAACATGAAATTAATTTTGTGTGGCTTCCTAGCCTTTGCCAAAACAGCAGTCATGTCTTTAAAGTGGTTACTTAAAATGCAGCTATGCTCTGTCTATGGAAAGTTTAATTTTTCTCTTAGGATTTGGGCCTTTTATTATCTCTCCTTCCACAACCGAAGGAGATCAAACCCCACATGCTTTTGTGGCACTTTATGCCTGAGAAATCTAAGTCCGTTCCCAAGCGGGGGCCTACAGTCCATGCTCACATTTATCTGCTGGTGTCTGCCAGAGAAATGGCAACGTAATGCTTTTTATGGAGAGAGAAGAAAGGTCAAAAGACACTGCAATAAATCAGTGGCCGTGAGGATGAAGGGGAGATTACCAGAATGTTTTGGGGGGAGATAGTTAACCCACTTGAACGCCACAGGCTCTGTGGTAATCAAAACCTTTGAAGTTCAAGTTCTTATTATGTGCTATTATAACTGACGGAGGGAGAAAATTGGACACTGGATTTCCCTATGACACCCATCGCTTCCTCACACTCCCACGAAGGATCATCAGAGTTGGTGGGGGAAAAATGGGCGACATGCTAGCTTCCAAACCCAGCCATGTCCTGGGGGGAATGCATAATAAAAAGGCGAGCTAGAGATGCCTGTTTAGAATGCTTCATCTGCTCAAGAAGAAAAGGACTTTAATGAAATCATTTGTCCCCCATCTAGCATTTTTTACAAACCTATTTAATGAGGGACATCAGACTTAGGACCCTGGGAACATGTGGAAGCCAGAAAGAACTTTCTCAGAAATCCTACTTGTCATACGTGCATTGTCATTGATACATACTTGACAAAGATCAGGTCATGCCCTGGCTGGTGTGTCTGAGTTGGCCGAGTGTTGTCCCACACACCAAAAGGTCGCCGGTTCGATTTCCAGCAAGGGCACATGCCTGGGTTGTGGATTCTACCCCAGTTAGGGTGCTTGCAGGAGGCAACCAATCTCTCTCTCTCTCTCTCTCTCTCTCTCTCTCTCTCTCACACAGTCTATTAAAAAAATCAAAACATTTTTTAAAAAAGAAAATAAATTAGGTCATGATGGTGACAATTACATTTTATAATTCATGAAACAAGGAATATTTATTAAGGATACAGTTTGGAATGGGTATTATGCTAGGGGCTTTCCTATGCAGGATTTTATGTTTGTCACACTCTCCTCATCTAAGTAAGTATAGTTAAGGAACTTTCTCGGTCACAGGGTTGCAGCAGTTAAGTATGGAATTGGGACCAGTACCCAGATTTATTTATTCCAGTTATAGGTTACAAGAGGCCTGGTGCACGAAATTTGTGCAAGGGGCTTGGCCCTCACAGCCCTGGCTTCATCCAAAAGGTCGTCCAGAACGACATCCAGAAGGTTGTCTGGCTGTTTGGTCTAATTAGCATATTAGCTCTTTATTATATAGGATGGTGATGGTCCGATAAAGAAGTCAAGGCTGATTAAGGATGTTGAACCCTAGAAAGGGAAAAGGAAAAAAAAGACAGGTGAATAAAAACCTGTTCACATTAATAAGTTTACCAAACACGTCTGCCTTGTTCCAAAAAGGATTTCAAGGTAACTTGTGAAGATGCACATGGTAGAAAGACATACAATGAATTCATTAGTAGTAAGAAAAAAAAATTTATTGTAAGTTAGGCTTGGACAAGACACTTATTGATGAGTGAAAACTATACAACCTAGAAATGGTTTTGCAGTTCTGGTCAATTCCATCTGGGATGGTGCAAAGAGGGAAACAGCAGAGAATACTTTTGTTGCTGACAAATGATGACATTCACACCAGGGGCCTGTATGTGGTGCAATTTTTTTTTAAAATATATTTTATTGATTTTTTACAGAAAGGAAGGGAGAGAGATAGAGAGTCAGAAACATCAATGAGAGAGAAACATCGATCAGCTGCCTCCTGCACACTCCCCACTGGGGATGTGCCCGCAACCCAGGTACATGCCCCTGACCGGAATCGAACCTGGGACCTTTCAGTCCGCAGGCCGATGCTCTATCCACTGAGCCAAACCGGTTTCGGCTGTGGTGCAATTTTGATGGAGGTTTTTTCCAGTGGCTTATTCCCACGGGGCTGGTGCCCCAAGTTAAAGCTGGCTCCATTTATAAGGGCAGGGATATTACATCATAATTTACTTCCTTATCAAATCTAAAAAGGGATTTTTGTGATGTGGGTTATGGTCTAAGTGGTGACTCATTTGGGTAGAGTAAAAAGAAACCAGAAGTGTTTATGAGGAGAAAATGACAATTCTCCCAGCAGGTAGCCGACGGGGTAAAGATAACAGGTATACAGAGAGAACACTGCTACGGAAGCTCAGAATTGGTGACAATCGACAATGTCACCAGTCCCTGCTAGCATTGGCATTTAACTAGGGAATTTTCCCTTGAACCCAAAGAAAAATGTACATGCCTATTTCTGTCTTTAACAAAGGCCTTTTCATTTTAAGAATACTCTCCCCCCAACCCCCCAAAAAAGAGAGAAATAAAACTAAACTCACATAGTAGGGGTTTCAGATCTGTAGGATTCAGATTGGGGTCCAGAAGCCTTTAAAATCTCCAAATTCCACCATTGAGGCGCTTCTTACTGTACCTACAAATCCCCCAATCCTGATGGACATAGCTCTAGGATTGCATCACTTCCCCCATTTCCCCCGAATTCTTTAACCCCCAACTTCACACCGGATTAGACCAAAGCCATGGCCACTGGGAGCCAACACCTCTGCTAAGACGTGGTGGATTAACCGTGCGTGCTAAGAGCGCTGAGGAGCTGGCTGATTTAATTCATTCAGAATTAAATTACAGTTTATTCTGTTTCTCATAGGAGAGGTGAGGTGAGACGCGAAGCGATGAAGGAGAAACTGTATGTGGTCGCTTAATCGACTTGTACTCTTTTCCAAGGTACAACCCGTTGTGTTTATTCTTTTCATATGTTCTCGAACGTGTGTGTGCAGATATCCTCAGAGGAAGCGTGCCACAGAAGTGCAAAAGCCAGGATGATATAATATTGCGATGTTCGTTCTGTTTAACCCTGCCCTGATGGTCTTCATGAGTCAAGAATAGGGGCTGTTTTTCTTAGCATGACGATCTTCAAAATATCCAAGAGAAGGGGCGTTGAGGGCCATCTCTCAGATCTTGTGTTTCAGGGGCTCTGGCTTAGCCATGTTGTTGCAAAGAGGAGGAACGGAGGGGTGGGGACCGGGGCGAGCGGGTCTATATGACGGCTCGTGTAGTACAAGCGTTTGTGGTTAACCGAGGCGCGCATCATGAGTGAAGCCTTTGGAAAGAGATGAGTAATTAAAGACAAATGCTGTGACATAACCATTTACACGCTGCAGAGCGGTGGCAGAGGAAATCTGGCCTGACCCGCCGCTCGGCGAGTGTTATCATGGATCCTGGAGCGCCATTCATTTATTTACTTTCTAATCTGGCCCATATGTTTTATTAAAAACACGAAAATGTTGTAGTTCTCCGTGGTGTTAGCCTGACTCCAGCGGTGCTCAGTGAGGTTGGTGTATCTGGGAATAGATCTCCCGGGTGCGCAAATGAAGAGCAGGTCAACCGGAAAACACCTCATTTGAAGAAAGCCAATGAGCTTTGCCTTGAGTACTGTGGCTGCAACGAATTCTCTCATGTTTAGGGAGTCTACTGCCTGTATGTGCCTCTAGGTAACTCGGTAAAGCGTCATTTCGCCATGAGAGCAAAAATCGTATTTACTGACCTTTTTGCTTTGCAACTCTTTTGCTCCCACCCCCAGCCCCAGCCCCCATACACTTTTGGGCCTCATCCTCTATTTCAGTCACCACCTATATCAACCTGATGTCCAGAAACCAGTTTTTGGCCCTGCTGGGTATCTCAGTGGTTAGCGTCATCCTGCACACCAAAAGGTCAAAGGGTCTCAGGTTCAATTCCCGGTAAAGGGCATGTGCCTGGCTTGCATGTTTGATGGGGCGCATGCAGGAGGCAACCAATCAATGTGCCTCTCACATCAATGTTTCTCTTTCTCCTCTCCCCCCACCTCTCTCTCTCTCTCTCTCTCTCTCTCTCTCTCTCTCTCTCTCTCTCTCTCGTGCTCTCCCCACCTTCCACTCTCTCTGAAAATCAGTGGAAAAAAGATCCTTGGGTGAGAATCAACAACAACAACAAAAAGCCAGTTTCTGGAGCAAGGGTGCAGAATCTACTCCCCTCCCTGCTTACTCCTGGCTCTGTCATGTAAAACATGCCGCCTCACTCCAGGAGATGGCTTGATGGTTTTACAAATGCTGTTAAATTATGAGAGCAGGAGTAGAGAGGGGGGAGGGATGACAGAGAGGGCCTGGGTCTCTACCTTCTGTTGGTTATATCTGGGTAGATGTGGAATGGTTAAGGCAAGGCGGGGTTTTTTTGTTTTGTATTTTTTGCAGAATAAAACAATGGGAGGTTCTGTTTGGTGACCCGACCAGTTCCTCTAAGACAGTGGTCAGCAAACTGCAGCTTGTGAGCCACATGCGGCAGTTTGCCTACCACTGCCCTAGGATTGCAGAACATCCTCTCCAAGAGCTATACCATTTGTCTTAGGGAAGGAGGAGAAAGGTTCATCCCACCCAGAGAGAAAGAAGCTTGGAATTCAGGGCCTTCACCCACAAGTTACAGAGGAAGGATTAAATACTAGACACTGGCATCCATTAACCTTACGCGATCATTATTGTCTAGTAACAACCCTAGGGCCACACTCCGCCCTCCTGCAGGGTGAAGAAAGAGCTTATTCCCAGAGAAACACACCGTTAGGGTTGGGAGTCAAGGCAGTGGCCTCACTGGCCAGGTACTGCGTTCTGCTGATCAGTCAGACCTGCCAGAGTTGAGAAATTCTTTGAGCCTATGTGGGTGTGTGTTTGTGGGTTCACCTGCATTTGTCTATTTCTTCCCTCAAGTTGAAAAACATATTCCATAAATCCTGTTAAAAAGGAGATGTGAAAACAATGGTAAGAACCTACTGGATCTTTTTTTAAAAATATATCTTATTGATTTTTTACAGAGAGGAAGGGAGAACGAGAAGGATACAGAGTTAGAAACATCGATGAGAGAGAAATATCGATTCAGCTGCCTCTTGCACGCCCCCTATTGGGGATGTGCCCGCAACCCAGGTACATGCCCTTGACCGGAATCGAACCTGGGACCCTTCAGTCTGCAGGTCGATGCTCTATCCACTGAGCCAAACCGGTTAGGGCTGGATCTTGCTTTCTCCAGGCTTCTTATGATCATTTTGCCTTTGCTCTCATCCTTTCTCAGTTGCTTCAGTTATTAGTGAAGCTTATATGCTGTTGAATGAGCACCAGCCCCGTAGGGACCAGTGGTCCCTGTCTGTCCACAGGTCACTTTTGGTGCCTGTTCTGCTTGGAGCACTAGTCACAGAGCCTGGGGTCAAGATAGAGTGCCCGTGAGCGGGGTGGGCAGGTATTTCCTGGCACCACGTGGCACAGGCAGGGGCTCTGGCCATTTCAACTTCCACCGACCTCATGGGGCCCAGAAATTTGGGAAGGAGATGCTTCGCTGCTTGCCTGTCTTCTTGGCTCCACCCCTTCCTCCCTCCCCTCTCCCAGAGCCACCAATTTGGCAGGAGAGAAGGGACTCCTAGAGAAAGTAGGGCTATTGGCAGGCAGGATCGGAGTCCCACCCGCCTCTCTCCTTTTCTTCTTCCCCATACAGTCTTCTACCCTGGGCTTTCTTCAGCGCACCTCCAGTTCCACGACTGACTTACCCTTCACCCACAGCTTAGACCAGCGGTTCGCAACGTGTGGGTCGTGACCTCTTTGGGGGTCAAACGACCCTTTCACAGGGGTCGCCTAAGACCATCGGAAAACACATATATAATTATATATTGTTTTGGGGATTCATCACTATGCTTTAATTAGGTTCAGTTTGTAACAATGAAATTGGGGGTCACCACAACATGAGGAACTGTATTAAAGGGTCGCGGCATTAGGAAGGTTGAGAACCACTGGCTTAGACAATTCACTTCCTGACTCCCACCCCCCAAATGCCGCTCCATTTCAAGAAAGGACAATTGGCCTTCTGTTTATACATGGAACAGTCAAGCTAGGTCAAGGTTGTTTAGCTAAATGGTTGTACTGGCTTCTAGAAATTAATGGCTAAAACAAGGTCTGGGTTTCACTAGTGTCTTTGAACATCAAGCCTCGCTTTTCACACCAGGAGCCGATTTCACGTACAATGTTCCATTTTAACACCTAGCATCGAGGGAAAAAGCATTACCTAAACAAACTAGCATTTAGAACAGTGATGGCGAACCTTTTGAGCTCGGCGTGTCAGCATTTTGAAAAACCCTAACTTAACTCTGGTGCCGTGTCACATATAGAAATTTTTTGATATTTGCCACCATAGTAAAACAAAGATTTATATTTTTGATATTTATTTTGTATATTTAAATGCCATTGAACAAAGAAAAATCAACCAAAAAAATGAGTTCGCGTGTCACCTCTGACACGTGTGTCATAGGTTCGCCATCACTGATTTAGAACGTAGCGTCACAATATACACCTGGAGCTAACTTCGGATTTTCCGTGTTTCCTTTGCTGTAGTACTTATGCACATTTGACTTGAAATTTGAAGACGCATCCATGCTCATAAAAGATCAGAAACAACAGATTTCGGAATAGTTGGCTCCTTCCCAACCCTGCAGCATCCCCAGACCCCCCCCCCCCTCCCCGGGTGGGATAGTGGGTTGCAGACTCCAGAAGTCTCACGGGGGCCGCTCAATAGTCCCAATGTAGCAACCCCATCTCACAGGTCTGAGTCCCAGCTCCATGGGGACCCTCCCTCTAGCCCCAAATGAGTGGCTGCCCTCCTTAGGGGCCTACATCCCAGCTTTGTGAGCGCTTTCCTCTGAGTCCTCAAGGGCCCACGAAAGCCCTCCGCCGGTCTGAGTGCAGCTCCTCAGAGACCTTCTCTGAATTTCTAGGTTCCAACTACTGACCACTTTCTGTCTTTCTCTAGGCCCTGCTTTCTGCCATGACTCTCTGTGTGTGACCTCTGTGCTCTCCTTGAGCTTTTTCGTTCTCTAACACCTGCCCGTATTACCTCTGCTGAGAAAGGGATTCTGTTTTCCTGGGTGGACCCTGTCTGGAAAACAAAAGATAACTGCTGTGAAGTCTTCCATTTGAAAAAGGACAGGATGGGACGCACCCTCGAGAGGTCATTGGCCCCAAGCACATGCTGTGTCCCCATGGAAAGGAAACCAGGGCCCCCTCTGCTGGCAGTGGGAAGCGTTCATTGGCCAATCCACCTGTCATTCTTCAAGCCTGCCCTCTGGGAATGCATCCCTGCCCTTTTCCCAGGGATGCATTGGGGGTTCTGGACTTCCTCTCGGTGAGTGAGGACATGGTGACTTCCTTCATGAGCTTTGTCTTTCTCTAAACACACAATTCCCTGATGGCCTTGGTCAGACTTCAATCTGTTTTGTTGGCTCAGGTCAAGGGTCAGTAAGCAAAGCCGGGGCTATTGTGGGTCATCATCCTTGAGCCTGGAATTTGGCATGGACATTTCTCTGGCCTAACCAGAGACCTTGGTTCTCCCATGATGAGTAAGTGTTTATTGAGTATATGCTGGGCTGAGGGAATGCATCAGTGAATACCATGTAGTCCTCATTTCAGTCAACCTCACAGCTGAGTGAGGAGGGGTTGGGATGGGACAAAAATGAGCATGTTGGGCATTTTAACGTGGTTCTGGTTGCAATGTGAAGGACAGCAGCTCTGATGTCTGCATGGGGTGCTGAGGGGACCCTTTTGTCGCTGAGGTAGGAGGACTTCCTGGTGCAGCGATACTTGGGCAGACAACTCTTGAGGTGATGGAAAACCCAAGAACTATAACAGGTTTTACTTGCTCTACAGAATTGGACAAAGGGAAGGAGGGAATCCACTTTTTTCTTTTTTTTAACTCAGTAGAAAACTACTCAAGTCCACTCACACCAGAGTAGCCAAGCATTTACTATCTCACTATCTCTGCTTTGAAGTTTCTTATTTTTCCCAGTTTGCTGAAACTCTAAAGCAGCGTTTCTCAACCTGTGGGTCGAGACCCCTTTGGCAGTCGAATGACCCTTTCACAGGGGTCGCCTAAGACCATCCTGCATATCAGATATTTACATTACGATTCATCACAGTAGCAACATTACAGTTATGAAGTAGCAACGAAAATAATTTTATGGTTGGGTCACAACATGAGGAACTGTATTTCAAGGGCCAGAAGGTTGAGAACCACTGCTCTAAAGGCTTACACAGCCTGTCAGGGGTCATCAGTTTGACTTTAACACCCAAGAGTGAAGAGCCCAGGGTCTGGGCAGTGTGTGATTGCTTTGCTTCTTGCTGCCACTGGGTGACACTGTTGACAGTTGGACCTGCACAGTTGTCAAAAGGTGATGATGATGGACCAGTGACCTGCTGCTGTGGATGGGGGAGGTTGGAGCATCCACCCCCTCGGAATCGGCCTCAGTGGAGTGATGGGTGTGTAGGCACAAAGCTCTTAGTCTTTGGTGTTCGGGCGTCATACAGAGTTCTTCTTGGAGGTGGTAGCTCCTGCAGGAGTGAGTTATCAGGAATGAATGGGGCATTCATCCCCTGCAGACCTTGAATGTCTGATCTCTTCCTTTCTCTAAGGACTCATACCACCAGGGGTCAGGCAGCTTTTCTGTTCAATCCCCAAAATAATAAGTTCTTTTGTCCCCTACTCTAACCTGGACAATCAGAATAGCTACCCACTTCCTGATGGCCAGCACATCAGAGAGAGAGAGAGAGAGAGAGAGAGAGAGAGAGAGAGAGAGAGAGAGAGAGAGACCGAGACCCCTCTTGGGATTGAAGCACTACATTCAGTGCCTAAATATCCTTCAATCTTCTCCAGATCATCAAGGTGACTTCCCAGTGTTACTTTCAACAGACAAAATCCAAGTGAAGTATTCAGCAGGACATCCCACCACGGAAACATCACAGGACTGAAAACAGTTCATGTGAATAGACTATAGAGTTGGGGGCGGGGGCAGGTTATCGGCAAACATGAGAGTGACAGATGTGGTGACAGGTGCACGGGAGGGACCATGGTGCCATGCTGCTGAAGGCAGTGGAGAATCCCTGAAGGATTTCAATGAAGTGACAAGAACTATTTGAATCTAAGAAAAATGGCTCTGGCACATATGAGGAGGACTCATTGTAGAAGGGGGCATGCTTGGAAAAATTTCACCGTAAATTGGATCATAATTTAATTTTGTTAGCATGAGGCTCTCCATCAACTGAGCCACTGGTTATGTTTAAAATGTGCAAGAATACTTGCCCATAAAGAAGAATCTTATGGCATTTTTGAGGTAGCCCTGTCCTTAAGGGTATTTTGGATATAGCTCGCCACCTAATTCTCTCTTGTAATAAAGCTTCCCCCCCCATTTTATTATTATCATACATTATCGTAAAATATTTATCCATCCATATTTGTTATTCAATATTTTCTTCTGAAATAGAAGAAGGAATTTAAATGATTTCATCAGCTATTAGGGGTCAGAATGCCTATCCCTAAGCTTTTAAAGGCAGAAACTATAACTTTAAATTTGTTTATTTTTAAATGTGTGCTCTTTCTGTATTTCTCTCTGACATTTTTCCAATATCTGCTAATAATTGTGTAATATTTGTAATTACCAGAACTCCCAACAGTTCAGATCTTGGAACTAGAGATGGTGAAAGCAGCTGGGCTAGGGGTTTGGTGAACATCTTGAACTATTTTTCAAATTGTGTTTAGGGTTCAAGGAAAACCAAAACATATTTTCATATTTTACCAAGAACTTTATTCTGCCTCAATTTGAAAATGATGTCTATTTTAAGGGAAATTTAATCCATATGTTACTAAATTCCTTACACTTACCTCATCAAAATTTGGTTCCATAACAGCTTTCGATGTGCAAAAAAAGCCTTGGGAGTTACTTTATGAGGTTTTTTTAAGAGGAATTTTTTTTTCTTCGAAACAGAAAGTCAGATTTGCTAGGTGAGGATTGACTAAAGTGTACCTTTTGCCAACTGTAAAATGCCTAATTAGAAAGAACGATCTGAATTTCATACAAATTGTGACTTGTCGAAATTTATATGAATCCTGGTGACGTTAACATAAATAGTTTTTCTTTGCTTTTGCACATCATCTTAACTATTCTTGCAAGGTACTAATTTCTGTAATAATATTGTCACACTTCTTAAGCAAAACAAAACATTTTCAGTTGAATTTAAATTTGAGATTCCTGATAATATTCAAAATCTCTATATTCTTATTTAGGCTGAGATTTGCTTTTGTACCGCCAATTAAGTTCATAAGATCCATCCCCCTCAAAACAAAGCAGAAAAACAACAACAATAACAACAAACCCACAAACAAAACAAAAACACAACTCAGATACTTCTCTTAAGACACTGTTGTTTAGACAGCTTTTGGTGAGCCTTTTATCTACAGGATTTGTTAAAAATTAAGAGTCTAAGTCGTCTTTCAAGGCTTATAGAGTCAAAATCTCTACTTCAATGGATCAATAAGGATACCCTAGGCCCATGGTCGGCAAACTACGGCTCGCGAGCCACATGTGGCTCTTTGGCCCCTTGAGTGTGGCTCTTTCTAAGCCTTAGGAGTACCCTAATTAAGTTAATAACAATGTACCTACCTATATAGTTTAAGTTTAAAAAATGTGGCTCTCAAAAGAAGTTTCAATCGTTGTACTGTTGATGTTTGGCTCTGTTGACTAATGAGTTCGCCGACCACTGCCCTAGGCCAAGGTTGACAATATATCATCAAATGAAATAATGCTCATGTCAGCTCTCTGAAAACCATAAGATGCTATCAAAATTCACTCTCTTGACTCATGCTTAAATGCAAGGAAATAGAGAAAACACATGTTACCGAGAGCCTGGCATGATATAAATGCACTATTGCTTTAAATGGCCCATGTCATGATAGGGTAGGTGTTATTGTTTCAGTTTGACAAATGGGGAGTGGGACAAAGAGAATTGGTGGCTTGCTCAGTATCTCTCCTCCACGGGCCAATGCTTTAACCACTGAGCCACACGGCCAGGGCTGGCCTACTCAGTATTTATTCTTTCCTTCTTCTTGATGAATAGCCTCAGTGGTGACATTTCCTGGGCTCCCTCACTGGTCAGCAGGGCCCGGTTACACAGTTCAGGAACTTCTTGATGGCTGTTGAGGAGTCCCTGGGTAGGGTTTCTGGGGATGCTGGTTGAGAGAGAAGGCATTTTCTTTCGTGTAGCCTTTTTCATTTAGCCCTTCCCCTTCTGCTTGAACTTGGAAGTGAGGCAGCCATCTCACGACTGCATAGCAATCATTTTTGGGGGGAGCAAAAGGATTTAACTACATTGCACTAAAGTCAGAATAGTGGATGATTCCACCGTAACCTTCGAAGAGGTTTTCCTGGTTCACAAAAGACATCTATGTTAATATATAAAAGTCAAAGATATTTCAGAATAGGAGTTTTTCAGCAGGAAATTGCCTATTAAACATTTATTTAGTCAATTCTGTTCTTAGTTAGGGGTTCGATGAAATACAGGTGAGGAAAAATGCACAGTGCTAGGCAGGGAGCAGGTGCCCAAGAAATGTTTGCTGGTTTATGTGTTTATTCAGTCTCTCATCATTGACGTCTAATGGCCTGACAGGATAATAGTGATGCGTCTCTTTAACCATAAGTCAGATTAAATTTACTGAGGCCTTTTATCACATTTAAAATCTGTGTTGTGTACCCTGGTGCCCACAGTGAAAGGACCTTATGACATCGTAAGGTAGGCAAGGCGACCCCATGTGTAAATGATCCCCCAAGATCAGGATTGGTGTGGGGGTGGGGACAGGACTGCTGACATGGTGCTGATCTTGGAGTGTGCCAGCCTCCTGGTTTCCATCTAGAACAGCGGTTCTCAACCTGTGGGTCTCGACCCCTTTGGGGTTCGAATGACCCTTTCACAGGGGTCGCCTAAGACCATCGGAAAACACATATATAATTGTGTATTGTTTTTGTGATTAATCACTATGCTTTAATGATGTTCAATTTGTAACAATGAGAATGCATCCTGCATATCAGATATTTACATGACGATTCATAACAGTAGCAAAATTACAGTTATGAAGTAGCAACGAAAATAATTTTATGTTTGGGGGGCACCACAACATGAGGAACTGTATTAAAGGGTCGAGGCATTAGGAAGGTTGAGAACCACTGTTCTAGAACATTGGTGCTCTTCATCAAGGTCATTCCAGGAGAGTAGACTGCTGGTCAACCTGGGATCTATGGTTTCAGCATCCAACACGGTCCCGGTATGTTCACGCATGACCGTTTCTTCAGGTGACATTGAGCCTCTCCCAATTTTTGCCCCTGGAGGTACCACCCAGTTTTGTGTCCAAACCTCTTTTCTTGGAGATGCTCCGGAAAGTGGCATCTTCAGCGGTTTTGTGCCATGAGCGCATCTCTTGTGTAACATCTGCCTAACTCTCTGCCTCAGGCGAAAGGTCCATGAACAGTGCCTTCTATGGTTCCTGTCCCAGCCAGGGAGCATTCTTATTCCAGAAGAGAGCATGTGTGTGTCCAGCGCCCCGGATGGTCTGATTGATGACTCCTGATACAAGTCAGATCTCATCACTTGGCATTCCTGGTCCTGTCACATTGGTCTTCTGTAATCTCTCCTTATGAGGCATGTACCTCGCATCTACATATCAGAAATCCTGCCTCTTCCCTTTCCCAATTTATGCAGCCAGCGTCCATGTAAGAAACAAACCGCAGTCCCCGCGGTGACATGGCCCGAGTCAGTGGCAGGTTTTGGGATTTGCCGAGCTAGTGAGTAATGTCTGGGAACTCCTTGGCCGGCTTTCTCTTGTTCAAGGACAACTTTGCATTCCCACAAGTTCTCAGAATGTTTCTCCTTTAGGAACAGCGTCCGACACTGGAATTCCTGAAACCTGGGGCACTGTGTCAAGCCAAGCCTCTTGCCCGATAGGAAAAATGAAAGGCAATTCTATGTTTAATTCTTCTGACTGCTTCATTGTATGGTGACCTTGTGTAGACCGTGACCTTGTGTAGACCAGACCGTAATTCCCTTAGAGCAGGGGTCCTCAAACTTTTTAAACAGGGGGCCAGTTCACTGTCCCTCAGACTGTTGGAGGGCCGGACTATAGTTTAAAAAAAACTGTGAACAAATTCCTATGCACACTGCACATATCTTATTTTGAAGTAAAAAAACAAAATGGGAACAAATACAGTATTTGTATTTGCATGTGGCCCGTGGGCCGTAGTTTGAGGACCCCTGCCTTAGAGGTCTGTGTAGGTGGTTTGGCACCGGCAATCCAGGGTCTGGTACCTGCCCTCCTGCCTCACTCACTTTCACTACCCAATTTAGAACTTCATTATGTAGGACTTTATATTTTTGGGTGTTTGTTTCGCAGTCTAAACTGCTAATTTGCTAAAGGTCTGGGCTGCGTTTTATGCTTCTTCTGATTCCCACTCAAACCACTTAATATCCCACCTGAATAACCTACGCATCCCCCACTGAATAGGTGCCATGCTGAGGAGGTCGTATGAATGGCTTATGATGACATGCCAGGTCTTATACATCCAAATGAATGCCTTCACTAGCAAGGCAGCCAGCTGGGGGGTGGGGGCTGCCCACACGTGTCAATGAGGTTATCAATGCTCAACATAATCTCTCAATACCTCTCTCTGTCTGTGTGTCAGAACCGTGACCCTTACTGAATGGGTGATATCTAGCACCCGCTGTAATCCAAGGCCCTGTCTTCAGTGGGCACCACCAGGATTAAGACACAGTTCCTCTACACAGACAGCGTGCTTTCTTTGTTATGCCCAGATTTCAAGATCCCCACAGACCAACAGGGAGCCAGCCATGTTCGATGCAAAAGCAAAGGATCCTTTATTATTAGTAGTACAGACCCAGGTCTGGCTCCCAGCCCGCTCTGACCCAACGGCAAGAAGGGGGGAGAGACCACCATGAAAAAAACCAGGGTTTTAATAGGGGGTGGAGTGAGGGGACTGTGGGCCCTGCCGATTGGCCAGGCGCAAGCCGGGTCTTGTTACATAGGATGCGGTAATTCTTATGGCGCGCACATCCCTCAATTGTCATTGGTTAGTTTAAAGAAATCCCAGGCGTGGCCAGCAGAGGCCTGGGCTTCCGGGAAGAAGGGGGTCTGAGCACATGGCTCCTACCCCAACATGGAGGATACGGGGCAAGATGGAGGGCATAGCCCTCACCCTTTCATTCTTCTGTAGCAGATAAGGCAAACTGACTCTTGTTGAAGGCCTACTGTGTGCCAGGCACTAGATCACGTGTTTTCAGATGCTTTTCTCCTTTATCTTCCATCACAATCTTGAAAGGCAAATGCTATTACCTCTACTCTACAGATGAGGAAACGGAGACTCTGAGAAGTAGAGAACTTAGTGCCTATATTCCCAAGTGTTATTGACGTGGAGTCGGGATTCGAACCCAGGTCCCTTTGACTCCCGGGACCAGGTTTATCCTACACCTGGCCACCCATGGGAAGGAGCCTGTGGCCTGTGGGAAGCAGAGGTGTGTGTAAGGGAATGGTAAAAACTAGGCTGCAGTTAATGTGTTAGAATAGGCTAAGGGCCCTGGATGGTGTTCTACACAGTAAGACCAGTGAAGATATTAAAAATTCTTACCCAGGGAAGTGACCCTTTGAAAGTGTCGGTTTAGAACATTTAATCTGAATGGATTGAAGGCGAGACAGAAATTGGGTGAGGAGTTAACAGTTACTGTAACATCTCTGAGCAGAGGGTAACGCATATGAAGTGGGAAGCAATGGGAACACAGTGCACCTAAGTTTAGGAATGAGAGCATTATTGGATCATCAAGGGGACAACGTGAGGAGGAACACACAGCCTTTATGCTGCTGGCCTTTCTGTTTGCCATTCCTGCGTCTCTTTTGTCTTACTGTGGTGCCTTCTTCTGATTAGAGTCCCTATATCAACACACACACTCACATACACACACACACACACATACATACACACACACATTCTATGCTTTGCTTTTGCTTATCTGTATTTTGTAGATTTTCCTCCAAAATAAATATAGATTATTTTACAATTAAAATTTAAAGGGAGAGTTAGTGACCAGGCACTTTTTTTTCAAATGTAAAACAGTAAAGAGAGTCATTTATAAGACACCAAGAATCTATATATATAAAAGCCTAATATGCAAAGTGTCCCCTGCAGAGTTTGACCAACCGGGATTTGGATCATTTGCTATGATGTGCACTGACCACCAGGGGGTGGCATGAAATGAAGAGAGGCCCTGGCTAGCAGCCGGCAGCCGCTAGGGACCCTACCTGTGCATGAATTTCATGCACTGGGCCTCTAGTGGCAAATAAAAGAGCTAAATTGTATATCTTAACAGAAAAGAGTGCTGTTCCATAATTAGAGGGAAGGGTGCAGAGATTTTTGGAGTGCTGTGAAACATGATGGGATTTTACTGGACAGGGTTCTGTTATCTGAAGTTATGATGGAAATTCGTGTATAAATTAGAAATTATAAAACTACCTCTTCCTACTTCCTTGAAATACTACAGGATTAAGGGGCGTAATGTATGTGAAACAGCTTTAGATTTTGGAGGGCTAAATATTTCCTGAAGCACCTTTTAAAAGAAGGGAGTGTGGTCTGAAGGGGAGACAAATGAACTTGTATTTTTCCTCACACTCTATCATCTCACCTACCCTGTTCATTCTAGTATAATTTTCATTGAGGATCGTTCTTATTTCTGGACACGTGGGAATTTAGAGAGCCAGTTGTGCTCGTCCATATGTTTGTATATCAGACAAAATCCTCACCATCTTGTACCATGATTAGGTGCTTTTGGACCCGTTTTCCTAGGTCTCTGAATGTGTTGGGGAAGGATGTGTATTTTTATTTTTGTGTCCCTGGTGCCTTGAAGGGGTAAGATGCTCACTAAATGAGGTTAATGACTGCATAGATTTATACTAGTATAATGTAAATCATGCTGTGAGAGTTCATTGCTTAATAAACAGTAATGTTGAATTACTCTTAAAAAGACAACCCATTTTGACTTCTTGTAAAACAGCCAGTAAAATATAAATATTCTTGGAAAGAGGAAACAGACATTTAATATCTAAAAGATGATTTCCACCACTGGCTTATTCTCAGAGAAATTGCATTTAGCAGTAAAATAAAAAAATCTCATAGATTCACAAAATCCCTTTTTTATTTCTCATTTTATAAATCTCTTTTTTTACCTGTTCATGGGTAGCAAGTAAAAATACTTTTTAAATGTTTACATAGGAAAATGGAAATTTTTTTGTTAATAAATAGCCATTATACTTACAGAATCATCATACACCTTCAACTAAATGCACTGAAAGATAAAAATAATGCACATTTTCTTTTTTAAAAAAATATAATTTTATTGATTTCAGAGAGAAAGGGAGAGGGAGAGAGAGAGAAGCATCAATGATGAGAGAGAATCATTGATTGGCTGCCTCTTGCACCCCCCTAATGGGAATTGGGCCTGCAACCCGGGCATGTGCCCTTGACCGGAATCGAACCCCTAGACCCTTCAGTCTGCAGGCCAATGCTCTATCCACTGAGCCAAACCGGCTAGGACATTTCCATTTTCTTCTATGATTATACTTATATACATACCAGAGGATAAAGATATACATTATATATAGTCTATCTGTATGCTATATCGATATAGTTTTATCTATTAGTCCTTTTACTTGCAGCTGGCCTATCTTGATTGTATAGCAACATTTCACAATATTACTTCCATGAAAATATCAATGGACGTAAATGAAAATTTCAGGAAATATGCCAGGTAGTGAGAGCCTTTGCCTGCAAGCCCGCTGCCCCCTGATGTGTTTTGCACATGGGGCTCCAGGCCTCGTGTTTTCCCGTCTCCATCCAGGCCAGCTGAAGAAAGAGCAGCACACGCAATGGGAAGAGCTTGGACATATCACTTCACCTTTCTCATCCGCACTTTCGCCATCTGTCCCATGGGATTCCCCCCAAACCTCCACACCTATCACCTGTTAAGCCTTTAGTGACTACTCCTGGGTATGCGCTCACTTCCCCACACCTAAATCTCTTTCAAAACTATATTTGAATCCATCCTATATAATAAAAGGCTAATATGAAAATTGTCTTCTCCACTGGGAGTTTGGGAATTCAACCAGGAGTTCGACCAGGGGGCGGGGCCGGCTGGCCAACCGCCTGCAGCCCCTCCCCCTGGCCAACCCCTCCCCCAACTCCCCCCCCCTCCCCGATTGGGGGCAGGCCAGGCTGGCCAACCATGGGAAGGGAGGCCCTGGCCAGCAGCCACAGCTGCTAGGGACCCTACCAATGCATGAATTTCGTGCACTGGGCCTCTAGTTACTTCATATAATGCTCTAAAAAAAAAGGACAAAAACTTTCATCTTTGGTTTCCAAAACCACATGTATGCAATAATGCATAGTACATCTACTAAAATGTAATAACCTATAACAGCTTTGCTCATCCTGGTGGGTTGACTCTTGAGCTGGATGCCTCCAGCAGGCTATCTGTTGAAACACTTTATTCTTTTATAAGGGTGAATCCAGAGTGCACTGAGTAATGCGTAATAAAATTAGTTTGGGGAGAAAGGAACCAAGTTTAAAAGGAAAAAAAATGGGGGGGGGGGACAGATAAGCACAGTAAAATATTCTGCAATGACTTCATTGTGAAGTAATGACTTTGACCAAATCACCGCATTGTCGTTTTATCTTCCCGACCAAGACTGTGTTAATGCTCTAAAATTAAATCTCTTGTGAAAGTTATCTGGAATTTCTCAACAAGTTTTTAAAGGGGTTTTATTTTTTCATTGGAGGTCATGTCTCAAGAATTTGTAGGAATTCCGCCTGGAAAGTAATCCTCATTGGAAACTGGCAGGCCGAGCTCATTTATATTACTCTTCCAGATAAAAATTCCTTCCGTCTTAGACCTGCATTTCAAAAAAGATTATTATCACTCTGGAGAGAACACATCAGGGGAGAAAGAAAGAATGACCTCGAAGATGTCTTAGCTGCCTCTGTGCAACTCCAGGTCTGCTTCTTCTGAAAACTCCCCTGTTTAATCCTCTCTTTGGAAGGGTCTTGGAGCTGGTCAAAGCAGGAGCATGCTTGAAGAAAGCTCTCAAAATGAGGTTCCCTCATTGGCCTGCTGTGGGAGTTCTTGACACGTCTTGGGTGGTGGGAAAGAGGAGGAAATACGGGGGAGCGAGAGGTTCAGCAACTGGGCAAAGAGGAGATAGGCGTTTTTATACAGCGATATATTCTCCTAGTGGCTAGAGGGATTGGTTGTTCCTAAATCAGACCCCACACCCCTCCTCTAGCTGTGTTTGCCATGCCAGACACATTCATGAGGCAGCATGCTTCATGGGAAAGCTTTGGCTATTTTGAATGACAGACCCCAATGGGAACCACAGGTCCTCCATTTCCTAGCTCCTCCATTTACAAGTGACTTAACCTCTCTGAGTCTCAGTCTCCATATCTATGAAATGGGCTTCAGAGAGTTGGTGGGAGTCAACGCGACAATATATGCAAATCATTCAGCTCAGCGTTGGGTTAGCACCCAATAAAATTTTGTTGGAAAAAAAGAGAGAAATAAACATTGCTTCTTTCTATCCTCTCCATCCTGTCCGGAGAATTTGGGATATTGATCCAATGTGGATAACTTGGAACCCACTCAAGGACAAAATCAATGAAGTACAAAGATACTACCTATCTCTTCGGTGATTCTGAACATTGACGTCACCAGATAGTGTTGAATACCAACTAAAATGCACAAAAGAGAACTGCCAAGTCAGGATTTGTACGGCGAGAGCAGGCATTCTGAGCCCCTACGCATTTCTCAAGAGTAGGAGCCCTTTCCTAAGAAGCTAAGAATAACGTTTAAGGACCATTTTTATTCATAGGACTTCAATCTGAGATGCTGCCAAACACATGCATCGTATCACAACCAAATGGCCTGCCGTTGCCAGCATCCCAGACAGCGGTTCTCAACCTGTGGGTCGCGACCCCTTTGGCCGTCGAACGACCTTTTCAACAGGGGTCGCCTAAGACCATCCTGCATATCAGATATTTATATTATGATTCATCACAGTAGCAACATTATAGTGATGAAGTAGCAACGAAAATAATTTTATGGTTGGGTCACAACATGAGGAACTATATTTAAAGGGCCAGAAGGTTGAGAACCACTGATCCCAGAGATGTGTAATGAACAGGTCAGACCCCCCAAACACCCAGCATTCAACACAACTAGACAGAACAGGAGGAGCCTTCCTGTTACTAAGGATCCCATCACTCTTACTGAAATATTCCAGCAGTTGCACTGAATTCTGCTAGCATCAGAAATGCAATTTGTACAATTCCAGAAGGCTTATATTTGGGACAAGGCCATTGTTAAGCCTATGTGGTTTTTCAGTGGGTAGGTAATTCTTTAACAGTAGAAACAGAAGACAGATGGGCTTCCAATTGTGAGCTCATTGCTAAGGTCACACTGAGAGCTGAAAGGGAAGCAGAGTCCAAAATAAACATGAGTTTGGACTAGAAACCATTTCTCTCTGAGGGTGCCCAGGTTTATATGAAGGAATTCTGCCTCAGACAAGGAGAAATCTCACTCACTTTTCCCGGTTATTAGTTAGTAGTGGGCATGTCTAGTGTTTGCCTGTTCACATCAGTCCATTCCCCAACCTCCAATCCATTTTCCTAAGACCCTGGCTTAAGGACCACATGAGCCTAGAGTTCTCCTGACTTCTTGCACTTTAGTTACTCTAAAGGGGTAAAAAAAAAAAAAGTTATAAACTATCTGTAGGAACACTCACGAACATGGTTGGCCAGAAAAACTCGGCAAGAGAGCCAAGAAGTTTAATTTGTTGTAACCCATGATTTCTCAGTAAATATTAACTAATGTTGGAAGTATGCATGGATATACTTCCCTCGTCTGCTTGAACCTTTTAAATCACAATTTTTTTCAAACAAAAAATTGAAGCAGGACCTGAAAAAAAAGTGACTCAGAAAGCAAGGGTGTTTGGTTTGCTCCCTCACCTCCTGCAAGCTACCCGTCTTCAGTCTTCGGAGTGATGTTTTTCTTTCGTGAGCTTGTCCCCTTCACTTATGTGCCTGGTTGATGGATAATTCCCTCTGAGGTGTCTCCAAGACCCCGAGTACCCCTTTGGTTAAGTGCCCAAGAAAACCAACCACTGTGCACCAACGCACTCACCTTCCTCACCCTTTCCCCTAGTCGTGTCTGCCAGCCAGAGGCCTATTCGCACCAAGATTGAAGGCTGCGTCGTTTACCCAGGTGCAAACTCCCAGGGGCTCTGAACGGAGTCATGGCTGGGACATGAACCAGAAACCTACATGTCCCCTATCCACCAAAGGCCTCTTCCTGGTCCAGCCCGTGGAAGCTCAGTTGTTCTATAAATAGCTGTCTATATGGACTGGATTCATAGACGTCATTATTTCTTTATGATGGATTCATTCATTTATTCACATATCTTCAGAATGCCAGATGCCACCTCTCTTGTATGCCATTGACACAAAACTACTGTAGAGCTTAAATTTTCAACATGGATACGTGAATCTATAATTGATCAGATGTTGATTTAACACTACCTATATGCCAAGTGGAAAAGTGACAGAAAGGGCACCCTGAAAAAGAGAAAAAAAAACAATTTTAAGGGCAAAAAAGGCCACGTGATATATTGCAGAAGGTGAATAGGTGAATGGGGCAGGAGCTTAGCTTCCATTCACTGGGGACTAGAACACTGAGGACTCACTGTGTGTGTGTGTGTGTGTGTGTGTGTATGTGTGTGTATGTGTATTCTAAGAAGAACCATTGCAAAGATCTTCCAAATGCCATGGATGTTGAACTTAATTCCATTCATCAAAAGAGAACTAAAGGGCCCTAACCGGTTTGGCTCAGTGGATAGAGCATCGGCCTGGGGACTCAAGGGTCCAGGGTTTGATTCCGGTCAAGAGCATGTACCTTGGTTGCAGGCACATCCCCAGTGGGGAGTGTGCAGGAGGCAGCTGATCGATGTTTCTCTCTTATTGATGTTTCTGACTCTATCGCTCTCCCTTCCTCTCTGTAAAAAATCAATAAGATATATTTTTTTTAAAAAAAGAGAACTAAAGGAAGCATGTGGTATTTGTGATGGGGAACGTTAATGTTAGCTGGGGGTTAGAGAATAACTACAGTTGGGGACAGACCAATGGCAAAGAAGCCAGTAGAAGGGCTCTGGCAATGTGGAGCCCCCAAGTTTAGGCCGTAATGAGAAGTTGAAGAAAGAATGGGACATATTGGGAAATGTAAGAGAGATTAAATCAAAATGACCTCATGGCATAACTCTCCTGGAGTGGACCTATTGCATGGTAATGAATGTAGCTTAAACAAAAGGCTTCAAAGCTGGGGCTGGGAATCCCTTTTAAATACTGGGGATTTGTCTTGTATCTCTCTTTACCGATGCATGACTTCAGAGCTAAACCTAAACCATATCAAATCAAGCAAATGCACAATGCATGTTCTTATAGGGAGGAGGGGATGGTACAAAGATGGCAAAGTACAATCTCTGTCCTTGGAGATTTCCTAGGCCAGTTCAATGGTTCTCGAGGATTATGTGTTGTGAACAATTCTGTGAATTGAGCCATAGTTAGATTTTTAAAGTGACAGTATAAGGCAGTGATGGCAAACCTATGACATGCGTGTCAGAGGTGACACGTGAACTCATTTTTTTGGTTGATTTTTCTTTGTTAAACGGCATTTAAATATATAAAATAAATATCAAAAATATAAATCTTTGTTTTACTATGGTTGCAAATATCAAAAAATTTCTATATGTGATACGACACCAGAGTTAAGTTAGGGTTTTTCAAAATGCTGGCACGCCGAGCTCGAAAGGTTCGCCATCACTGCTATAAGGCATATTAAATATTAGCCCAATTCGCACAGCCAACGTGGCTCAGTGGTTGAGCGTTGACCTATGAACCAGAAGGTCACGGTTCTATGTTTAGTCAGAGCACATGCCCGGGTTGCGGGCTCGATCCCCAGTGTGGGGCCTGCAGGAGGCAGCCAATCAATGATTCTCTCTCATCATTGATGTTTCTATCTCTCCCTCTCCCTTCCCCTCTGAAATCAATAACAATATATTTAAAATAATGCATAAGAATTGCTGGCTAATTGAATAAGGTTAGCCAAGGATAAGGGGGAGTCCTGGAAAGCTTTGAGGTGGGGTGAAAGGGAGAAAGGCAGGGGTTCTCCAGGAGAGCTGTGACGTGTTGGCCCTCCCTTGGGCATCTTCATGGCAGAGTTAATAGGGGCAGCAATGGCTGAGTTTAGGACACCTCCCTCCGAACACAGTCTTTATCACAATTCTCCTCTTGCATGAAATGTTACTTGGTTAACCTTCTCCAGAAAATTCTCCATTTCGATGGTGGCCTTAAGAAGAGGACAGTGAGACAACAATAGAGCTATTTGTGGGATAATCTGCAGTTGGTGTGTTTTTCCAAGAATCAGTGTCAGAGTACACAGCTCTGTGCTCAGCATGTGACACATAGAGACGGACACACATGGATGATAAGACAGAGAAGTTGTGCCTCCTGAAACGCAAGCCAAGCTTGCATCCCCTTATCCAAAGGCATCGTTCCTCTACTTTAAACCTTAGTTCCTTATTAACCTGGGGAGCCATAGTTAAATGCAAGCTGCTCCCATAGATACTAGTTTTATCCTGGATATGTTGTGCATTAAGATACCCGAGCCAGTAGTTTCTGTGTATGCACAAGCCTAGTGGCTGTCACAGTCGGTTACTCATCGCTTGGTGAAGTCAAGCAGCAAAGACATTACACAAAACACTGTTCTGTGTTTTGTAAACAGCTTTCCAAAGACAAGTTCTTCCTGGCTTTCAGTCATAGGAAGCAAGATGTTTTATTTCAATGTGAATTTCCTGATTCCATGTTTAAATAAAATAACAAAAAAATGTGACAGATGAAGAAAAAACAAGGACCCCAATGATCTGATTGCACTAAAATGCAGAATTGTGGGAGGGGAGAGAGGTGGGGGAGAGATTTATTTTCAACTGTGAGCCAGAGGTGTAATGATTAAAATGTTTGGATAACAGGGCTTTATATAATGTCATAATCAACTCACTTTTTGGGGCGGGAAATACCCTATACCTTCTCATTTTTACCGCCTCCCCCACCTCCTTTATATTTTATTTTCAGCGTTTGTATAGTTTGCTCCGAGCTGAAGTGTCAAAGCTCTGTGCAGAACAGCTGTCCCCCTTCCTGGCCCCCCTGCTGAGGAAGTGCTCAGAATGTCCTAGAGCAGCGGTTATCAACCTGTGGGTTGCGACCCCTTTGGGGGTCGAACGACCCTTTCACAGGGGTTGCCTAAGACCATCGGAAAACACATATATAATTACGTATTTTTTTGTGATTAATCACTATGCTTTAATTATGTTCAATTTGTAACCATGAAAATACATCCTGCATATCAGATATTTACATTATGATTCATAACAGTAGCAAAATTACAGTTATGAAGTAGCAACGAAAATAATTTTATGGTTGGGGGTCCCCACAACATGAGGAACTGTATTAAAGGGTCGCAGCATTAGGAAGGTTGAGAACCACTGTCCTAGAGGAACTTGTGTCCTGTGAGCTGTCCAACCCCAGTTGTAGAGGAAGAGGCTGATATTTTTATATTCCCAGAAAGAAATGGTCGGAGGCAGTGGGCCTAGGTCTTCTCATCACCGGATTTACCACGTGGAAGTTATTGGGAGCCACAGCTCCAAGATGACAGAGGTCTCAAGAGCCTCCCCCACCCCATTCAGTGGGTGCGAGAGTCCACGGCCAGCGTGGCTTTCGCGGGTTCAAAGACTTGGAGGAAGAGCTGATGCGCAAATGATACACAAGACGGAATATTAATTTTTATACCGGGGAACCAGAGAACAACCCAACTAAAGAAGTCAAGTTCTCCCTGTTGCTCCTTCCCCAGCTGCTTTTATTAGCTAGAATACACAATTGCCTTTAGGAATGCAAACAGACATATCAATGGTAATATTTAGCAAACAGTAAGATTGTCAGGTCTTGGGGGAGTTTGCTTTAGGCCATTGAGTCAGCAGCAGGTAATAGAATGTAGATATTCACCCTGTGAATATCAAAAGGAGCCCTGGTCAGCCTTCTGCCAGACTCCTCGCATTTATATCAATTACTGTTGATCTTGGTCTGCAGCAAGTGGGCCCACCTGAATATTAACAAGACAGTAACAACCCGGGTGTTCGGGGTGGAGTCAGAGAAGACTGGGTGACTCTGAAACCCCACCCCCCTGTCTAGGTCAGTAGTCCTTCTATGGATGCCAGGAGCCCTCGCCTCTCTCTCCCTCTCAGCACACCAACGATAAAACCCATCTTTTTATAATAACCCCTTTCTGGCCCCCCTGGGACATGAGGAGCAGAGGAGGTACCTTGTTCAAGGTTGTAGCCACCGTGTCTGGTCCAGTACACAGCACACCCTAAGGGTGCCACCAGTTTTAAGCCTAGCTGGGTGCAGCCAGGAGAGAGGGGAGAAGGTGTAAAGGACAGGCTGTGCTGGGGAAGCGGAGAGGGCAGAGGGGCATCGGTGCCTGTGTCAGGCTTGGGACTCTAAGAAGTGTGTCCTGTAGACTTGGGGAGCACCAGCAGAGGAGGGAGAGCTCAAGTTGAGCTCTTCTTCCTCAACCCGGACTGGCTCCCAGGTGGTGTGGTCAGGGCTCAGCAGTTCCTCCTTGCTGAGCATCCAATTCTCAGAGGGTCGCAATGACTGCTGGGAAACTTCAGGGTAGACCCATAGAGAAGCATAGAGACCTCAGGGGTCTGCACTCATGGCTTACAGATTTTCATGCATGTGATACAATATTTTCTGAAACTGGCTTTCTTGCCTCGTTTTTTCTGCTATTAATTTGTAAGATCCTCCAGTGTCAGGACTGTGAATTCTCTTTCTTTTCTATTCTGTTCCCACTGTACCTAATAAAATCTCTCCTCAGAGCTTGCATTCTGTGATCAGAATGCACAGAGATGGCCCTGGACGATTTACAGCACTAGGTCCGGTGCCGTCCAATGGACAAAACAGTCTCACATGCCTCACCTCGTCTGATCTTGCCACACCTCTCCTGGGCCTTCTTGGTTCTCAGATCGCTGGGATTGGGCCGTGGGCAGAGTAAGCAGTGATCGGGTTTCAGCATTAAGCATGTCCTTTGATTCTTATCGAATTTTCCTTCACCACCTCCTCCTCCTCCTTAACCTTGCGCCCTGAGAATGTAGCTCAGTTACACCCCCTCGGGGCCTGTACCTCCAAAAGAGGGTTCAAGCAGCCAAAGAAAACCAAGAGAGGACACGTGCCAGCGGTCTCGAACTCCTTCCCTCGGAGGAAAACAGACCAAGTTGACCATCCAGATTCTTTGAGATGTGAATATTTTGTGACCCAATTCAAGCAAAAGGTTGTCAATGAGGCTATGCCTAAATGGCATTGTATGACAAATGCAATATTTAGAAAGCATACGCTGATATTTTTTTGTTTCAAAATATATACTTTTTTCTAGTTTATCTTTATTTTTGAAAGTATTACAAATGTCCCCCCTCTTTTTCCCCCCCATTGACCTCTTCTAGCCCGCCTCGTCCCCACCCCAGGCCTTCACCACCCTATTGTCTGTGTCCATGGGTTATGCCTATATGCATACAAGGTCTTTGGTTGATTACCTCCCACCCACCCACCCTCCCCCACCTTCCCTCTGAGATTCCACACTCTGTTCATCAGTTTATTTTGTTCATTAGATTCCTCATAGGAATGAGATCATGTGATATGTACTTATCTTTCTCTGACTGACTTATTTTGCTTAGCATGACACTCTCCAGGTGGGGAGGGTGATTATATGGTAGGCACATGGTTGTATGCAGTGTAGGCAGAGACTTAGAGCAGACCTTCACGTAGCCTCCACCTTCTGAGCCTTCCTGGGGTTTTGCAGGCAGAATTCGTTCACTTCATATCATTTTCCTGACTAACAGGCACTTAGATTTTCTAGGATCCCTCTCTATTTTCATCTACTGTTTTTCAATTTCCAAAAAAATGCAGCAAGCTCTTTTACCCACTGTTGTCTTGTTCCCCCAGTTCTCTTGATCATTGTGGGCTAATAATTAAATTTTTTGATTTTACTGTCACTGGGGGGCCTCAGTGGGGAGGTGAAAGGCATGTGTGTGAAAGGCATGTGTCTATGTGCTAGTGTATCTGGCTGCGTGACAAAAGGTAAAGATGCCAGGTGTGTGCTATGAAGGAGGTCTTAGGAGTCCAGCTGCCAGGACCATGGTGATCAGGGAGTCCCAGTGGGAAGTCCTCTCACCCGCCAAAAATGCAGCAAGCTCTTTACCCACTGTTGTCTTGTTCCCCCAGTTCTCTTGATCATTGTGGGCTAATAATTAAATTTTTTGATTTTACTGTCACTGGGGGGCCTCAGTGGGGAGGTGAAAGGCATGTGTGTGAAAGGCATGTGTCTATGTGCTAGTGTATCTGGCTGCGTGACAAAAGGTAAAGATGCCAGGTGTGTGCTATGAAGGAGGTCTTAGGAGTCCAGCTGCCAGGACCATGGTGATCAGGGAGTCCCAGTGGGAAGTCCTCTCACCCGCCCTGGGTGGGTCCTACTGAATTAATTCAGAGTCTCATTCATGCTCTTCATTAATTGACTGTTTTCAATGTTGGAGTCTCTGTGCAGAGAGAGTCCTCAACATGATGATTTGTCCAGATGGCAAGGGTTTGATGGGTTGTTTTCAGTCATTATTTGTGGTTTGATGCTACGAAAATCAACAGGGTGCTTTTTCTAGATTAAACAGATGCTTTGTTCAGAATGTGTAACAGAGTAATAAGCAACTTGTAAACGTGATTCCAATACTGTAAAAACAAAAACAAAACACAGTCATCTTTCCTCCTCCTCCCCACTCCCTCTGTAAGCATCTCAGGGAAACAGGCAAAGCGGTAGCTTGACAGGAAGAATAAGACGCTACTTCAAATTCTGGACAGGTAGATATCCGTTTGTCTAAACGAACCAATGAACTGTCATAAAAATATTAGAGATACTAATCTATATATATAAAAGGCTAATATGCAAAGTGTCCCCTCGGGAGTTCAACCAGGAGACTGGGAGTTCAATCGCTTGCTATGATGTGCGCTGACCACCAGGGGGTGGCGTGGAACAAAGGAAGGCCCCAGCCAGCAGCTGGAAGGCCCCACTGGCCCTGATCGCCAGCCGGGCCTAGGGACCCTACCCGTGCACGAATTTCGTGGACCAGGCCTCTAGTATTATGATAATAGCTTCTATTTATTGAATGACCAGTTCAAGTATTTCACTGAGCTTTATACATATATTTTTCAAGTATCAAAAGCCTTGTGTAATAGGTGTTATCTACATGTTTACTTGGAAATCTGGAAAGTTATGAGGCTCAGGGAAGGCCCAGGAGGGATTTGGACAACAGTCTGATCATCTCTAAAGCCTACCTATTCTATATTGTGGTAGGCGGTGATGAAAATGACATTCATTCATAAAGTTTTTAAAAAATCGTTATTTTATTAATTTTTACAGATCTGTCCCCATACTGTTCATTCGATTCTGCCACCTCATCTCTGGGAAAAAAGTTAAGATATTTGGTGTATTTATAATCAGATTTTCAAATATCTTGTGCTCTCTGAATGCAAGTCTATTGGTAATTTCTTCTCCATCATTTTTTTTTCCCTGATGTGAATTTTAGAAACATCCAGACAGATTTTGGAGTCCTTTCTCACATCTCTGATGAAAATCTGACTTAGAAACTCTTCCATTGAAGAAAGAATACAGCTCACTCCGAAAAATGCTTTTAACTTTGGTTTTCTCTACACAGTTGGAAATGCTGTTTATAATAGGATGGCTACGCTACAATTAAACAAACATCCTATAAAGAAATTCAACCTGTCAAAATGGGCTTGTTAAATAAGTGTGGAGCCAGGATCTGAATAACAAACTAGATCTGAACTTGGATAGCAGACCTCGGCTCTGTGGGTCTTCCAATGACCTCATTGTTATGATTAATGAGAACATCGGGTTTCCTTATCCACCAGGAAAGTCCTCCACGTTCTGTGTCAGATGAGTCAGAAGCCATACAGGCATCTCCTGTGCTGAAAGATAGGCAGGTTTCGGCTTTTCTCCATCCAGCATCCCTTACGGCTCTAGGTCAAAGCAACATCATCTTGAAGTTGGCTCCTGATTTGGGAAAATTTTCTACCTTTCAGTTCATCTGGGCATCGGATCCCTTACCTTATAGGGAGTCTCATTTATTTCTCTTCTTTTAGGGAATATGTGAGATGGACCAGCATGTGGTGATACAGGAACATCTGTAGCCCTCTCCCCATCAGGATCCCCCCCGTCCCCCAACACACCCACCATTCTCTCTCTACTAGAGGGGAAGATTGCTAGATTCCAGCAAGTGCTACCTCCCAGATGCCAGGAGGGGAGGCAACCGTGTACAAGCCCTTCCCTCAGTCAGGGGGTCCTACCAGCCAGACCCCCTTCAAGCATGTATCTCCTTTTTGTGACCTATTTGTGCCCTAGATCAGGACTTCTCAAACCTGTGATTTTTCCAATCCTTCCTCCCCTTCCTCCCCGCCCCCACACACACACACACACACACACACACACACACACACCTGGGTATTTGACAATGTCTGGAGACATTTTTGATGCTCACAATAGTGGGGACACTAATGGGATTTAGTGAGTAGAGGTCAGGGATGCCGCTAAACAAAACAGCCCCCCACACTAAGGGATTAACTGGCCCCCAGCATCAATAGTAAAGAAGTTGGAAAACCCTGGCCAAAGAACACCCTGAGGCAAATAGACAGAATGGTAGGGTATCATCTCTTCTTTCCCAGCTCTCCAGCTATTTATTAAGTGCTTTTGATGTGGTGAAGTTCGTGCTCACAATATCATGGGAGATGAAAAGACACTGCATTGAATTTAGGAAGGAATCAAGTGCAGTGGGAGTCGGGGAGCTTGGTACCCACTGACACAGGTGCCAGACTCCCCGGGTTCAAATCCCCGCCCTGTCACTTAGGAGTTGTATGCACTTGGGCAATTCCATAGCCTCTATGAGCATCATTTTCTCACCTGTCAAATATCCCAAATGAGAGTACGTACATTATAAGCTTGTTGGGGTGATTCAATGAATTATAACAATAAAGGGGCTTTGACCAGGCCTCCTTCATAGCTCTCTCTCTCTCTCTCATCTCTCTCTCTCTCTTCCTACTGCTGAAGATGACTAGGACACATTAGGAGTCCCTCGGACAGAGAGAGGCCTGGGTCCCCTCCAAAAGGGGTGAGACCTGGCAGGAGAGTGGTGCGTGGACAAGAGCCCGGGGTGGTGTTATGTTCTGGTTCTGACTTTGCTAGGAGCCTTGGCAGAGCGACTTACACAATCCAGGCCTGTATGTCCTTGTGTGAAAAATGGGGGTGTTGGACCTGCCAAGTCATAAGGTCACCCGGAAGATACAATGAGATAATAAATGGGAAAACAATTTGAAAAATGATGATCACAGGTTGGAACTTTCGGGGATAATATTTCATGTTGTGCGTTTTACATCTTCCTGCATCCCTGAATTTCCAACACTAAAAACTAAAAAAAAAAATGATCCATCTCCTTGAAAACAGTGAGACTGGAAGGTTCACTTAGTTGAAGTCCCCAAATTTGTTCCTGGATATAGGCTAGTGAATTGAATTCATTTTCAAAGCTTTGCTAGGGAATTAAAAAAAAATCACAATGATAATTTTCTGGTGTTGAGAGAAGGCTACATAAAGTACATCAATTATTTAAGCTGATTTGTTAAAATGCCTTCAGGTGAATAGTCATCTGAACATGTGTATTGAGTAAGTCACATTCATAGTGACTAAAAAATACCATCCACACAGTGTGTGAGACTCTGTTCTTCCGTTTGCTCGTTTCTGAGCCAAAAATATGGTGCTTCCCCTAAATCTCTTGGTTTTCCCTGGAACTGCTGATCGCAGTGTGACATCCTGACTTGAACTCACTGCCCTTCTAACCTCGCTTCCTGTTTGTGTCAACTGCTTGGAGAGGGCTCAGGCTTAGCCAAGCATGATGACTTCTAACTCTCCTCCCTCTCTCCCTCCCCCGCTCCCTCCCCAATCCCTTCTTTCCTCCCTCTCCCCTCCTCCCTGAGCACATGCTGTTTCTCTGCATCTGTGATCAAGGGGGCACTTCCCCTCCACTCCGCTGACACCAAAATTTACTGAACCAAGTCAATGGCTAGTCTCAGCTCCAGGTGAAAGGAGCTGTCGAAATGCATCAGAATGGACACATGTCCACCTCGTAAAACTCTCAATAGAAATACCAGAGAAGGGGAGCGTGACCCCGTGTAAAAGTAATTGTTCCAATTGGGGATTACAGAGGATTAGGCAGGAGCAAGGCCTGTGCTGTGCTCGGCGATCCCTGTTCTGCCAGGACAGGAAGGGCCCTGCCTCCACGGGCTAGTGTGTCCTCAGATGTCAGGTTCATTCCCACCAGACCTCTCTTCTAGGCGCCGTGGACGGCCTCCAGGTTGCCTGTTTGCTCGTCATAGTTCACCTTCCCTTGGGAACTGAATAGGAGCAGATATGACAGTCTTGGGGTGATTTCACACGTCCCTGGTACAACTTGGTGTTGATGTGATGATGAAAGGCATTCACCCCCAAGTCCCTCATCAGAGCATCAGGACAATAACTGGGGTGAGATGCCCCCGTCTCTATATCTGACCTTCAGAGTGATTCTTCAGAGCGGAGGCTGCCATGTCTTGTACATGTCCTTTGGGGATCGCCCCCGTCCTTTCTTTTGAATAGTGATCAGTCTGGACTCAACGGAACTTCCCACCCAATATCCACGCCACGATCCCCACTCAAAGCAAATCAATCTTCATTTGTCATTCCCCCCCAGAGGCCTTGCCCACGGTATCATTTTATTTGCGCAAAAGTGGTCATTTACGCAGGTCCCACCCCCAGGGGCAAGAAGCAACGCCACGTGACCAAGGTCCACAGCGACCTCTCAGAATTTCCATCAAGATACTGGACGGCTTTTTGCTTAATTTATCCTCTGGCTGACTCGAGCCCACGTCTCAGACAATGGATGCTTTTATACAGAAAATGTTCTTGGCTTGTAGATTGGTTTTTTTTTTTTAAAGAGTCCACTGCAAATGTAAAAATTGATTTCCTTCGCTCCTTTTTTTTTTTTTTTATTCCAAATAATGCCGCGTGTCCTACTGCCACGGCAAGGAGCAGGAAGGCTGTAATTTACCAGATGTGAGGCCATTAGGCCCCCATTTCCTGAAGCAATGAATTAGCAACTCTTTTTCCCTGTCACAGAAAATTGTCGCCAAAATAGTCCAAGACACAATGGCAAGTTCAATTAAGGTTCTGTTCCTTCAGGAGGGCCCGGCTGAAGGATGATGACTGAGCGAGAGGCCCCTTGGTAGGAAATTACCCCGCGTGCTCCCTGTTTTCCTGGGTAAATGGCGAGGCCCACGTTTTCTATTTTATAATTTCTGGGTCTCCTGCACCCCTCCCCGCACCGTGAGCTGTGCACTTCTTACATGCGTGAGGCCACTGGTCCCCTCTGTGAGCTGTGCACTTGTCTTAAAGGTATTCAGGTGTGCTGCTTTCAGTGCCTGAAGTGACTGACTCCACCATCCCATTTCCTTACATTTCCATTCCAGATCCTTCCATTTTCAAGATCTCCCTCCCATTCTCTGCCCAAGGTCCTTCCCATTGCTTTTCAGCGAGTCTGTCAGGGGATACAGCGGGGCCTTGACTTACGAGTGTCCCGACTAACGAGTTTCTCGAGATACGGGCCATCTCGGCCGATTTTTTGCTTTGAGTTGCGAGCTAAAATTCGGGTTACGAGCCAGCTTCAGATACCCCACCGCTAGTTGGCGCAGCGAACGTCACAGTGAATGCCACAACATCAGCCCAGCATCACGTGTCTCACTCGTTCACTTTAAGATTTGATATACGAGTAATTTGAGTTATGAGCTCCATCACGGAACGAATTAAACTCGTAAGTCAAGGCCCCACTGTACTTATAAAACACATTTAAAAAGCACCAACGGATGCTGGGCCAGTGTGGCCCAGTGGTTGAGTGTCGACCTATGAACCAGGAGGTCACGGTTCAATTTCCAGTCAGGGCACATGCCCGATAGGGAGCGTGCAGGATTAATGAATCTCTCTCATTATTGATGTTTCTCTTCCTCTTCCTTCCTCTCTGAAGTCAATACAAAATGTATGTATACATATTTAAGAAGCACCACTGGGGACACAGAAACAGGGGGAACATGTATGGTTCAGGCTCCCAGAAACCGTAATGTCTGGGAAGAAAGAACAAAGGAAAGAATACTTTAGAACACGGGCCATGAACCCAAAGGAAGAGCATAAATACTGAAGGAATTAAACTTGTTCACTGAGAATGGAAAATGCCCCACGTCCTCACTCATCAGTTATTTCATTCTATTGCACCAGTAAATTGAATCTTCCGAAGTGACGTCATCAGGTGCCTAAGGAAAACACCCGTAAATCAAAGTCAACACACTTTTATTTATTTCTTCAGAGTTTAGGGGGGGAAATGATATCACGACGGGGGTTCTGATTATGAATGAAGTGTATTGAAAAAGTCTCACATCAAAAAGTGTGCGCTGGCAGTTCCAGATGACGTCATATGATAGATAGACGAAGGACTTTCTGTTGATACAAAGCACTATTTTATTGCAGTCCTATCAAGTAAGTTAAGCCTCCTCTTAAGGATTTTAACAAATGTTTACCTTTTCTAGGCAATTACTTAGCTTTCCAATTATCCAGAAAGTGAGCTCATGGGGAGAGCAAAATATACTAAATAATCCGAACACATGGTGTTAAACAGCAGAGAATTTTGTTTTTGGTTTGTTTGCTTGTTAATATTGAGTGTGGTGGTACAGACTTGACCTTGAGCATTTTGTGAATTACAGAGCTGCTCTTTTTATTTGAGAACAGCTGTACACTTTGCTCTCATAATCCATCTACCCATATGGATAAATTTCAATTGTCAGGGCCATTACACTCTAGCAATATGGGAAAAGGCGTGGCTATTTTTTGTCACCTGTGTAGACCATCCAGAATCGATTTTTGTCTCTGTTGTCATTCCTTGGTGAAAGGGATGCCTGTGGTGAAGGGGATGCCTGTGGATAGAATTGTAGGGCGAATCCCTAGGATTCTATCACCACTCTTGGTAGAATTTTCACCCTTAAGAATATTGCCAAAACAATCAGTGCTGCTGATTATTGATCAGATTACTCGATCAAGGTCAAGTCAGGCATAGCCTCTTTCATTAACAGATCCTCTTTCATTAACCCATTTTTAGAAGACATCTAAGGATATAAATAGAAGCTTTACTCAAAGATGTGCACCACAGCATCAGGATAAAAGCTAGGACAAGTCTTAGGAATCTGGGTAACAGGTTCCCGGATTCCTGGGTGAGCTCCATTCCAGCCTCCTTGACCCATGATGCATCTGTTAGGCATCTAAGCTCCTGACACTTGTTTTTCTCTTGATGTTTCCAAGATGTTCTTTTTGTTTGTTTTTCTCAACGTTTTGACTGTGGTGAGTCTTGTGAGGATCTCTTTATATTCACCCTATTTGGAATACCTTGACCTTCTTAGATCTGTTGATAAATATTTTTCATCAAGTTGGGGATGTTTTCAGCCATTGTTTATTCAAAAATTTGTTCTGTCCCTTTATTTCTCTCTTCTCCCACTGGGACTCCCCCTTACATATAGGTTGATATGCTTGGTGGTGGCCTCTGGGTATCTGAGGATTTGTTCAACTTAACGTCAGCTTTCTTTCCTACTCTTCAGATTGGATAAATTCTATTGATTCATCATTAAGTTCATTGAGTCTTTCTGCATTCGTCTCAGATCTGCTGTTGAGCCCATCTAGTGAAAATTTCATTTTGATTTATTGAAACTCTGGAATTTTCATCTGATACTTTCGAATAGATTTGATTTCTTTGTTGATGTTCCCTATAGACTGAGTCATTGTCACATATTCTCTGTTCTAAAATGTATTATTTGAACATGTTAGTAATAGATGCTTTGAAGTTTTTATCTGCTAAGTCCAACTTACAGGGCCTCTCAGAGTCTGTTTTCATTGACTGCCTTTTCTCCCCCCAAATAGGGGTCATACTTTTTGAAACTTTTTGAATGTCTCATAATTTTTTATTGAAAATTGGACTTTTTAGATAATATATAACAACTCTGGTTCTAAAAATCTTTTCTCTCCTTTTGAGGGTTTTTGTTCTTGCTGGATTTTGTTTACTTCCTCTTTTTCCTATTTCATTTTAAAAAAAATTAACTAGCCTAGACTTAACTGGCAGAACCTGTTGTCCCTGTAGTGTGTGCCTACTGTCTCTGCTTAGATTTTTTTTTAATTCTTATTTTTTAGCCTTGCTTTCTAGAGATATTCCATGTGTCTGGATAGCTTAGTGGTCAGCCAATGACTGGTCTCAAATTGTGCTCAAACACTTCAAGTCTGTGAGACTTCCACTCTCTGTCATTGTGTCTGTGTTTGGTTTGGGGAGTACATTCCAAGTCTGGGCAGTTTTCAAGCCCGCCCAGATTCTACTTTCCTACTTTCCACTTCTTAGAGAGGAGCCTCTCAGGTCTCCACTTCATTAGCACACAGGCTTCCAGACCGGCAGGGACAAATGAGTGCTTGTCAAGCCTTAGTGACTATCTATAATAATAAACGGGTGGGGAAAAAAAGGAGACATATGTAATACTCTTTGTAATAATTTAAGCAATAAAAAAAATTATAAAAAAAATAAGAAATAAAAATAAATAAAAATAAAAAAGTGTAATATGCTAATTAGACCGGACATCCTTCAGGATGACCTTCCAGACGAAGCCGGGGCTGTGAGGGAAGCCTGAGTCCTTGATGCCAGAGGGAAGCCGGTGCCGGCAGCCGGGGAAGGAAGGCCTACTCTTGCACCAATTTTGTGCATAGGGCCTCTAGTCTCATTAGTAAAGCTCTCATTTTCACAACTGCTTTGGTAGGGTTCCAGATCACTAGAGTGACTAATTTTGTGCAATTCCTTCAGCTTTATAGTGGTTTGGGGGAGAGAGAATTTGCTGATCTTTTTATTCCTCCAGACCGGAAGTTCTGCCTCATTCCTGATGCTAGAATCATGTTCTTTCTTTTTTAAGATTTGAAAGGCTTACCTTTTCCCTGTGACACTGAGCATCATTTCTTGACAGGTGGCCACCTGTTACTGCACTGGGAAAAATGGTCAGATATCAGGCCAGTATGCTCTTAATCTGAGTCTGGTAAAGGAAGAAAAGGACTAGCATTTCAGTTTTATAAAATGTTAGCTACTTAATTCCAAATCCCTCAGTTACCTGCATGGTCTTTTAATTGACAATGTTTCCCGAATGCTTTTTAATGTAGAGTTAGAAAGTCAATAGAAAAAGGCTCTCATCTTTTAATCTCACGGAGCTGGTCTCCTGGTTAGGAATATTATGAAATGCCTTCAGGAGAGAAACATTTTAACAAGCACGAATCAGTGAACATACGTTCAACGCCATTCCTGCTGAGGGATTGGCCCAGGTTAGCTCTCAAGAGAGAATTCATCCTGGTCCTATTGTTTTTTGAAAAGTTAATTGAATCTTTACAAAATGGCATTTGAAAGGGCCCAATAAGTGAATAAACAGCAGCACCAAGTCTATACAAGACAGGGTGAGCTACTTTTCTCTCTCGTTTGTTTCCCCTACTGTGGTTCTGCTAAGCGTCTCTGACTGAGTCAAAGTGTACCCTTCGGTTTTACGCTATTCTTCTCCCATCTGGACTCTGTTAGTGACTTGAGGGAGGTCTGAAGTTAGCCTTTGTGTTCCATTTTCCATCAGCAAAATCTAACCTTGATATTCCTACTCTATCAAACGTGAACCCTCAACCAAGAATCATATCCCATCTAAGTAATTTTTTAAAAAATCATGCACACTTTTGCCACTTCAGGGAGACCATAGTTTGGTACCTTTATGATTGCTAGTGGCATTTCTATTTTTACTCTTGAAAATAAAATGGCAAGGACATTGGAAAATGATGCCTTCTTTATCAGAGAGATTTTTCTGCTTCATAGTAGGATATGTTTATAAGTATGATTTATGATATATTTATAATCAAGATGCCTTGTAAAAGACTGAATGGGGGAGGTGGGATGAGCTCCAACCCTCCCTTAGGCCGACATATTTATAAAACGAAATCATGCCATAAAGTGAGCATAGATTGATTGGGCTGAGGTAAAGCACTAAGAAAAGCCTTTCAAATGTGGCCACTGAACTATTGTTGTACTAGAGCATAGTTAAGATATTAATCAGTTTTTCTGGGTCTGCATTTATTGCTTTTGAGTAAGAGAACGGAGGTGACTATTATTCTGTTACGGTGCCCATTACCACACTGTTTCCACTACCTGCGCAGTCTGCAAGCTGAATCATTTTAAAAGAATTCGTCACTATGTTAAGACTTTTTTCCTTTGGCAAGTCTTCATTCTATATTTTGCTATTCCTCTCAAGCATTCTCATATTCAGTGGCAGTGAAATCAGCTCAAACTATATACTGTATAGAACAAAGCAGCTAGTTTGATTCGTGCTTCTCTCCTACGCTCCAAATGCCCTAAACTGCAGCACCTTCAACCTCTCCCCTACCTTCAACCCAAGGAATCCAGAGCTATTTTTCAACCTCTACTGCCCCTGCCCTCCAACTTCTTCTTCTTTTAATATTTTTATTGATTTCAGAGAGGGAAGGAGAGGGAGAGAGAGATAGAAACATCAGTGATGAGAGAGAATCATTGATTGGCTGCCTCCTGCATGCCCCACACTAGGGATCAAACCCGAAACCCAGGCATGTGCCTGACCAGGAATCGAACTGTGACCTCTTGGTTCGTAGGTCGAAGCTCAAAGGCTGAGCCACACCAGCTGGGCTCCCTCCAACTTCTGATGCTCTTTCTTCTCTGCCAAGAATCTCCAGTCCTCCCAATCACATAAACTGTGCAGACCCTTTCCCTCCCAGTAAAACTCTGGGAGAGACAGCCAACCAGAGCTGTCACAGGCCTGGAGCCGGAAGAGCACTTTGACCGACTACATCTCCCATTGACAATCAGCCAAAGGAAAGGGGCTTAATTGCAGTGGAAGTGATTAGATTGGGAATAAGCAATTGCTTCACAGGCAGCCTGGACCGCATACACTGCTTCTGAGGCCCCTGAGCTCTTGGGAAGCCAGGTCATAAATCCTAGCAAGCCCTCTGCACTTAGCACAGTACCTGACACAGGCGAGGCTGTGGCCTTAATGAATACTTGGTTGACAAATGGTTGAAAGGAGTGGATGGGTGACTAAATCATGAAGCCTGCTTTAATGTGAAATTTTAACAGTTTTCCTGGAATCATGTAGAAAAACACCTGCCTTTATTTTTTTATTTTTTTGGAGTCTGGATGAGAAGTTTTTGTCTTCTGGTCTTTGTCAATGGAATTTTTTTTTGTTTTTTAATTTATTGGTTCACGTAACTTTTTTGCTCTGAGATGTGACAATGATTTTCCATTTCATTGAGAGTAAAAGTAAAAATACAATAGCCTCGAAGACCCACCATGAGCTTACCTGGTCCTTCCCTTCTTATCTTTTGGACTTCAACTTCTGTCTTTTTCCTTAGCACCTACCATCTCATAATATAATGCATAACTTGCTCATGTATCATGTTTTTATCTGTCCCATGTGACCCTCCCACCCCCACACTAGAATGTAAGTTTCCTCAGGGCAGCACGTTTTGCTCACCGCCATGCCTGTAACAATTCCAGTGACATAGGTGCTCAGTAAATGGTTGTCAAATGAATTACTGTTACTTCAGTGTTTTGGACCAGTTACGGTATTAGGAGTTGGAAAACGAGTGTATTGCATTTTAGTTCTTCCTCAACCTGGTTACACATGAAATTCACATGGAACCCGAAAATGCAGTTGAGATGCTCCACATTGGGGTTCAGAAATATAGGTGGGGGCCCCAGATGATTCTGATGGAGCCCCTACATTGTGGAAAGGACATGACTTTGAAGTCAGAACCATCTAGGTTCAAATCTCTTTATGGTTTATTTACCGACTGGGTAACCTTCGGCCAATTACTTCCTGAAGCTTATTCTGTAGGAGCCTGTTCCCTCCTCTGTGAAATGGGAACAGATATTTAGGGAGGGAGGGAGGGAAGGAAGGAAGGAAGAGAGGGAGGGAGGGAGGGAGGGGTCAGAGGCCCTCCAAGGCCCTCCAAGGGACATTCCAGGAATGACATACAAGTAGAGCAGGTAGCACCCAGGTGCCCAGCCCCTTCCCCAGGCAATTACAGCAGAGGCAAAGCCCGCCCACCTTTCAGCTTTCTCGATTTGGCAAAGGCCGAGTGTCCTGGGCTTTATCCAGGCTGGGACTGCTTAATCCCTGTCCTGCAGCAGATAAGGGCTGGCTGAGGATGGCACGTTATTTTGTTGTTGTTGTTGACTTTGGCCAGAAGTTCCATGTCATTAGCTCTTTGGAAAGTGTCCGAAGTTTAGCAGTGGGTACGTTTTGAGACAAGGAAGGAAGTGGTATGTTCTGTGTTGGGAATGACCCTGTGTGCTCTTGACCGTGATTGTGCCACTCCAGAAGACTGCCTCTGAGGGTCCAGGGGCTTGAAAAGAGAATCCACCCGCCGGATCCATAAGACATGGCAGGATTTAGGCATGCTCTTAGGGACGACCGCACAAAACCTAGTTTTCCTGCAATGTTGAAGTTTATTTTTCAAAGATTAATTGGGGTGGTACTTTCCCGCATGAAGGAACGCATCCATGAATTCACTTGGATTCTTCTGTGAATGACAAGAATCGTCTTCGCAGAGTTACCCATCTTCCACATCCTTTCAGTCCTGTCCCAGTACCTGCCCACCCAGTTGATCGAACAATCAGGCGCTTCTTTGCAAAGGGTTACCTATCCTTACGGAATGGGCCACTGTGTATTATGACTTAACATCTACTTAGTTAGGATCCACCTGCTGGAAAACGTGTTGGTGTAGGAGCAGGTCCTGTGTCCTGCATTTCAAGGCTTCCCCAAAGCCAGGATCCCCAACTTCAGCCTTGGAAAAAGGTAATGGGCCTTTATTGCGGGAGTGACTGGCTTGCCACTTTGTCATAATCCATGTCATCCAGGAAAGGATACACACACCCAGGGCCACACCCATGCTGAGTCAGCCCTCTAGGCCTCCTTTCTCTCTCTCTCTCTCTCTCTCTCTCTCTCTCTCTCTCTCTCTCTCTCTCTCTCTCTCTCTCTCTCTCTCTCTCTCCTGGTTGATGGCCATTAACACCCTTCCTTGCAAAACAAAACAAGCAAAATTAGCCAAAGCGAACTGAAACGTTCAGTATTGACTTTTAATCCGAAGTCAACTGGCGGCTTAAAGAAAAAATATTGCTTAATGCGCCCGCCCAAACCAACAATAAATTATATATTGTTTAAAAGGCTGTTGGCAAAGCGACGTGCGCAAGGCCCTGAAATCATAATTGGCACTACTGTTTTGGCCCGGTGACCACTTTTACATCAGGGACTTATTTTCCAGTTTTTTCCCTCTGGGTTGTTGCAATCATTTGCTCTAGTAGAATCTAGAGTGAATGGCATGCGCAATAAACCTGCTCCCTCCTGGCGCTCACACAGGCATTGTAAAATGCAAAGGAAAACAGTGGGAGGCATTGAAGTGATCCACAGACGGGCCCTTGAAAAACCTAATGGGAGAAAAGAACATCTAGAAGCCCAGGGTCCTTCATAATCCCACCCACATGTATACATCTGTGAGCCTATAGCCTCAATGCTTAAAAATTAACCAAAGTGCCCTGGCCGGTTTGGCTCACTGGATAGAGCGTCGGCCTGGGGACTGGAAGGTCCCGGGTTCGATTCCGCTCAAGGGCATGTACCTTGGTTGCAGGCTCATCCCCAGTAGGGGGTGTGCAGGAGGCAGCTGATCGATGCTTCTCTCTCATCTACGTTCCTAACTCTCTATCCCTCTCCCTTCCTCTCTGTAAAAAATCAATAAAATATTTTTTAAAAAATTAATGAAAGTAAGTTGAGAAAAAGAGAAATCAACACTCATAGCAGCAAAAGACTTTAATATTTAAATTTTTTAAAAAGATAGAACAGGAGAACAAAAAAGTCGGTAACGATATAGGGCATTTGAAAAAGACAATTAAGAAACTTGATCTATTTGATAAACTATAATAATAAAATACACACTTGATGTTAAGTGCACGAGGGACATTTACTAAAATCAATAGAATGTAGGCCCTTCAGGAAAGCCTCAATCAGTTTCAAAAGCTGACATCATGCAGTATAGTCTCTGACCACCATGGGCTTGGAGTGACAAAAAAGAAAAGATAGCCAGAAAAATCTCTAAATGTGTCAAAAATAAGGAACATACTTCCTTCTAACTTATGAATCAAGAATAACTACTGTGGAAATTAAAAAACAATTTAAATTAAATGGTAATTAAAATATGACAACTTGTGGAATGTAGCTAAAGCCATGCACAGAGGGAAGCATGTAGTATAAACACATATATTGAAAAGCAGAAAGGCTTAGCCAGTAATTTAATATATATTTTAAAGGAATAGACAGATTTCAACAAGTAAAACCCAAAAAGGTAGGAAATAATAAGCAGCACTTAATGAGACTTGAAAACAAGTGTGCGATCAAAGGATTAATGAAGCAGAAAGTTGGTTATTTCAAAAGGAAAATTAGCAAGACTAACAAGACAGAGAGAGAGAGAGAGAGAGAGAGAGAGAATGAATTAGCCTTCTGACAAAAGGGGCCATCACTACATTTTGTACAGATATTCAAATTGAATCAAAGAAAATTATAATTATGTGCCAATAAATCTGAAAATTTAAAACACTTTTAAATTGTCAATAATTACTAAAATAGAATGTACACATTTCTTGAAAGACACCCCTTACCAACAATAACACAAGAATAAAGGGAAAATCAAAATAGTCCTTTTCTTATTAAGGAATTGAATTAGTTATTAAATAACCTCCCCACAAAGAAAACGCCAAGCCCAGATGGTTTCACTTGTGAATTCTCTCAACATTTAAGGAAGCAATAAAACCAATATTATAAAAACTCTCCTAGAGAATAGGAAAAAAGGAACACTTCCCAACTCATTTTATGATGCAATTAAACTTTGATAGAAAAACCTGATAAGAGCATTACAAAAAGGAAAATTACAGGCAAATTTATCTTATGAAAATAGATGAGAAATTTTAAACAAAATATTATCCAACGAAATCCAGCAATACATAAAAAGAATAGTACATCATGACCAAATGGGCTTTCAAATTCAAAACTTGATCAATGCATTTATCATAGTAAGGGAAAAGGAGAGAAAAATCATGTGGATTTCCTTCCTTTAATATCTTCTCTGCAGATGCCAAACAATTTCAATATCCATTAATGGTAGACACTCTTAGACTTTAGGAATAGAAGGAAACTTCCTTAATTTAATGAAGGGCATCTACAAAATATCTGTATCATATTTAGTTGTCACTTATTGAAAGATTTCTCCTTGATACTGGGATTGGAGCAGCACTGTCCCTCTTGTCACTTCTAATCATTATCGTACTAGAGATCCTAATTAGTGCACAAGGCAAGAAAAAGAAATGAAAGGCATCAGAATTGGAGGGAAAGAAAGAAAATTGTATTACTTGGAGACAAAATGATTTCAAACATAAAAAAATCCAAATGATTTACAGCCAAACTATTAGAATTATTAAGTGAATTTAGGAAGTTTGTCTCATCCCAGATTGGTAAATTGTATTTCTATATACTAGCCATAAACAAATAGAATATTAAATTTAAAAACTATGTTTACAACACCATCAAAAACAGCAGACATCCCTGAATAAATAAAAGATGCAAATGACCTCTACATTAAAAACTAAAAACAAATAAAAAACATTCTTGAGATAAACTAGTTTGTGTTCAAATAAAGATGCTATAGAATAAAAAGGTTAAGTCAGAGAATGAGAGAAAATATCCCCACCAATTTATTCCATGACAAACTCACAGTGTGTTCTTTAAATTTTTTGCAATTAGAAAACAAAAGAAAGAAGACAGTGGGATATGGGTCAGAGATATAAGCAGATACTTTCCAAAAGAAAACACCCGAATGTCTAACAAACATGTGAACAGGTGCTCGGGAAATGCTCCTAGAAGTACAGTCCACACCACTACCCCTCGCAAGAGTGAAGTGGGAAGTATAGGAAATACCCAGGATGAGTCAGAATAGGGAGCAACTAGTACTTTCATGCAGGTTCCCGTACTTTGGGTGGGAGTGTAAATTGGTATCTTTGGGAAATAATTTGACATTTTATTGGGCAGCCAATATTAACATGATCTATGATCGTGTTTTCACTCCTGCAAGTGTGTGAGGAGACATGCATATTAGCAGTGTTCATGAGGGTAACACACATCACACACATCTCTAACAACTCCAATGTCTTCCAACATCAGAATGGAGAAATGAGGATATTTTAACAGGAATGAATGGCATTCAGTAATGTGGTTGAATACTAAAAAGCATTCATGATGTTAAGTGATGAAAGAAAGAAGGCCACACACAAGATGATCCCATTCTCAAAAAGGCTGAACATCAGAAAAAATAAGCCACATATCACACCTGCTGTTGCTCGTGTGTGTGTGTGTGTGTGTAGTTTGTTTTTTTGAAAAAGGTAGAGAATGCTAGAGAAACCCCAAAACCTTCTGATAACAGTTTCCTAGGGATTTGGCTGGGTGTTGGTTTCTTTTTGAATTTTCACTTCAGTGTCTTTCTTTAACTGTGAGAAGTAAAGTGCCCCCCTCCAGCCTCCAGCCTCATCTGGCTCATGCTTTGTGGTGGGAGTTGCTGGCTTAATAGATTGTGATTGTTGAAAGCAGCACAGGGAAGACAGGTCTGGCCTTTCTTACATTAAAAGATGGCACCCATCCTTATCCACATCCATATAATGGAACATTCTGCAACCATTAAAATGGATATATGTGTGTGTGTATAAACACACACATCACAGAGAAACTGCTTTTGAATGATGTTCCTGTTGTGTTACATAAAAAATCCACTCTCTTGTATAATTTGTGAAGGGGTCCACGTTATTTTTAAAAAAAGATACACGTGTACACATTTGTGTGTGTTTGTGAATTTGTGTGTGAGAGAGAAACCAGTGTACGCCAAAGTGGCTATTTCTAGATGTGGGATTCATTTCCTTTGTACTTACCTGTGGTATCTAAAGATTCTATAGTGAAGGCACAGTACAATGTTCTTAAGTAAGTGTGCTACTTTTAGGCGTCTAATTCATCATCCTGCTATTCCTCAATGTTGAGTAAGAGATCCATTTTCACTACAGTCTTTATGCCCTGAAGCAGCTAACAATAGAACATTTTACACTGAATGCGTCGTCTGTGAAAATCCACCAGCCCCCACAGTGGCTGAGATAATGGTACCAACAACCTCGAAACCCATGTGCCATGATGACACAGCCCCAGCAAAGACCATAATGAATAGTTCAGCTTTAATTTCTTGCATCTTCTCCAAATTACCTTCTTTTCCATTTTCTTTATTTTATGGAAAATTTAAATAGGATGTTAGCTAGGTCAGGGGAATTCAATCCTGACGCTGTATGATCTAGAAGTAAAGAAAGGAAAGGTACTAGGTCAGCACCTGAACCTGAAGCTGTCCATTCATTTTGATAAAAAAAATTTTTTTATTGATTTCAGAGAGAAAGGGAGAGATAGAAATATCAACCATGAGAGAGAATCATTGATTGGTTGCCCCCTACATGCTCACTACTGGGGAGTGCCCTCATGGGGGGTCAGACCATGACCTCCTGACCTCCTGGTTCATAGCTCGGCACTCAAAACCTGAGCCTCACCGGCCAGGCTCATTGCAATTTTAAAATCTGCCTCTCTCAGCTCAGGGAGGGCCAGGTGCGGCTCACAGATGCTCTTGCCTAAGTCCATAAAGCAAACCTCGTCGCTGAGTGTGTCAGAGCTCAGAGATTTATTAGAAAGTGATATATTTTCAAAGAGCGGCATGGAGTCTTTTAACACTGAATTTGTCAGAGACCTCGCCGACATCAAACAGATGCTTTCCACTCGGAGCCTTGGCCTCTTAAACCTCAACGTTTCATACGCGGAGCGATTGGAAACTCGGGGACCATGAAGTAATACTTTTCTCTGATTTGGAAAATTTGACTCTTTAACAATGAAACTTTAGATGCATATTAAGAAATACTTTGAGAAGTGGTATAGTGTTTTTTCTTTATAGAGAGACGATCCTTTGCTCCAGTAAAATCACTCTTTCAAAGATTTAAAAAAAAAAATCTCTAACATTGACTTCATGTTAACAAGAGCTTGGTGGTTTTTTTTAACCCTCTCTACTCTTTCTCCCTTTTACTCACCTTTATTTCTTGTTGATTCCTTCTAAAAATCAAATGAGTACCACATGCCCAAGGCTTTAATAAAGGGCTTCGAAGGTGGGTCATTTGATTTGGGGCCTTAAGAAATAAATCATATGCCAGGGGCTGGATGACTGTGCCATGTTCTTGAATAAACACAGTGCCTCTCCTCAGCTGAGGCTGTTGCCAGTGTTTGTGATTCTGCGTGCATTTCCCCCCAGATGCAATGAGCTGGGTGTATTGAGCTTTCCTGGTTACTGATCACATATAAACCACAAAAAGCAGGCAACCTGGGAGAGGCAAGGCCTAGCCTTGGTTGATGACCCTGCTCAACTTTTGGTCCCACGAAGTCGAACTACATCTTGAGCAGGATCGTAGGGGAAAGAGCTATTGCTTTTGGATGGAAGAAGCATGCAATGCCCAGCATTGCAAATGCATAGGGGAAGCAGCTGGGCCACCCAGTGAGATCTTAACCCTGGGCCGTAAATAACGCAGCACAAACCAGAACTTTCCCGAGTGAAGAAACTTATGAATTTCACTAGACAGATGTTTCTTTAAGGATTTTTTTCATTGCACTTTTTTAATATAACAAATAAAGCCAACCTTCTTTAGTTTGGATTCTGTTACTCATTCTTCAGGGGCAAAGACTGAACTACAGTGAATGAACATATATTGACTATAAGGTACGAAAGAACTGTGACCTGTTACCTCAAGCATTTGCTTTTGCGTAAGAAGGCATTACTAATACTGAAAAGAATGATATATTGTTGAGAAAAACTAGCATATTTGGCATAATGCTAGATGCTTCTTTACTGTGTCTCATTTAATATTCAGTGTTAAGTTCGAGAGAAAGCAAGTTCATAGAAGATGGTGTATTATGCCAGGTTCATGCCTCATGGACCCAGGGTTCTAACCTAGGAGTGCCTCTCTATAAGTTTCTGGCCTTTCCACTACCCATTTTCTTTATTTTATGGAAAATTTAAATTAAGGTTACGTCTACTCATATGTTAGGCATTTGTTTGTCATAAAGGGAGGGAGTTGACCATGTGGGGTAACAGCCCAGCATGCATGGGGAGGTGTGCGGGTGTTCAGGGTAGCCGTAAATAATAGTCTTTTCTTCTCCTCTCGTGCTCAGATCCACTTGAGAAATCAGACCCAGATGGAGCTGAAAATGTCAGCTTTATTACTGATAAGGAGAATTGGATAACGTGACTTTAGATGTGTTGATGACAGGGCCTTGCTGGTCCATTTCAGGTCTAGATCCTGGCCGGCCTGCCTACGGGAACCTTCAGAACTAGGGAATAGGATTCCTGCCTCACATTGGTCTGGGCTTGTGTCTTTCGTGCATCACTTGTACTCGGGTGAGAAATATGGACCAGGCATGCAATCTACCAATCAGATCACTCAATTATCTTCTGGTACAAGTAAGAGATGGGGTGAGCAGCCAGGACTGCTAGGCTGGCACAGGTTTTTTAGAGAACTCGGGGGGCAAACTGAAGAGCAGTTCTCTCTTAACATCCTCCAGCACTTTCTTTTCTTAACCATTTAACCTGAAATAAACTCAATGTATGATTAGCTGCTCCCCTAACACATACACACACAGGGGATCCCCTCAGGAGTCCAACTCCTGTCCTCATGAAACCCTACCCACTCTACACCTCGATCCATAGTGTGCTGCTTAGATTTTGTCATCAGAAAGCACTGAAATGGGGCCAATTTTATTCCGATCAAGTTAATGCCAAGCCCACTCTATCCTAGGATGCATATTCTGTCCTTACTCTAGTTCCCATTTCAGATTATGTCGAGACACATGGCTCTGTTATCAGAGCAAATGCATAAAACAAAATGACATAACACGGATCCTTCCATTGCACAGAGCGAGTCAGGACAAGAGATGTCTCAATTTGATTGTAGAGTCCCTTTCATGACCAGATCTGCAGGGAATAAAGTAAAAATGTCCTCGCTGTAAGTTAAAATGCAGTGAAACGTCAGTTCATAATCATTAAAATCGGACAGCATGCTCCCCAATTAGGATGGTCACTCCAGTGCCTGGGCAGAGTTGAGACTCCTTCAGTAACTGCAGGTGAGAATAGATGAAGTTCCTTTAGGATCCGGAGGTTGAGCAGTGTCAACACCCCGAGATGTTAGTCTCCCTCCCCGGAGTATTCAAATGCTTCCCAGTTGTAATTGCATTTCCTCTTTGGTCCCTATGATTCTGAAACTAAGGTATCCTGAAAATGAGCTCTCTCTAAAGACCTAAACCTAAGCGAATAAAGGGATGAATGGTACATTCATGACAAGTAGGTCTCTGAAGACCTGTGCCATGGTTGCTACCATGGCCTCTGCCTATGGAATTGTAGGAACAGTGGTAACTCAGGTACATTTTTCCAGGTGGAGAATCCCATTTGGCTCATTTTTCACTGGTATTGCTGTTGCTGCTTCTGGGGTCGTGCTTGTTAAGACCTATTCCTCCACCATGTGCTCCACCAAGCAGACTCCTTCCTCTACTTTGGAATTTTTCAGCCCTTAAATAGTGTGTGTTATACCAATGGCAGGAGTGGGGGGATTCTACCCAGGCAGTATGCTCCCCTTTGGCCCATTTCTCACTGATAGAGCTGTTGTTGTTTCTGGGGTCTCTCTTGTTAACACCTATTCCTCCCACCAGACCAACGTCGAACCCAGACCCACCCTGTTCATCATTGTCCCGCCTGGCTTTCCTGCAGGAACTTCCACCTCCCTGTGCCTTCCCTTATATTTCTCCCTGGGCATGTTCTTTACCAGCATGCGCCCCAACTGCACCCTGCCCCTACCCTCCCACCCCCCTTGCCACACTGTGTCACCACCAAGGTCACCTAATAATTAATGTCCAGTCTTCAAGCTGGTTTGCCAGTTCATTTACTGACTCTACCAGGAACTTCTTGGATTTCACATGACATTGTACCATTTGGAGTCATTGTTGGACAAGGGTTTCATGGTAGTGGAAAGACTGTGATCCAGTTAACAGATCTGCCCCCTTAATGAATCTTTTGTGAATCTATTGATTCCTGTCTGAGTAGGGAAAAGTGCAACGATCACATGACAATGAGCAAGCGAGCAGATGCAATTACAGTGATTGGATTAAGTGCCAGTAGGGAAAATGCGGTGATTTCACTCCAGGCCTAAATAGAAAGAGTTAACATATCACGATGTATTCTGGGAGCATACTTGAGGGGCTGCCAAGATTTCCATTATAATCCTTTCATGTCAGGAGTTTACATTCTGTCACATTTAGTTTGGCTATAAATTGGAATATAATACCTAAATCTCACTTTTCAGTTGAGACCTTATCATTTTAAAACGATTATATGTGCTAACACACGAAAACACACGAAAACACACACACACACACACACACACTTCAAGTCACAAACACATAGTGAAAGTCACAAACACACTTCTGTAACAAAAATCTCTCTATCGCAAGATAGTGCTTCTTTGTTAAAGGGGATCTCCCTAAACCATCTTCACATTTCCAGCCTCCCCGTCTACTTCTGCAACCCCCTCTCTTCATCTATTTACTCATTTATTAATTCGACAAACACACTGCGCACTTACTGTGTCCCAGGAGCTATGCTGGGAACACAACCAGAGCCAGCAGGCAGCAGCGGCAGCACGCAAGTCTCAGCACTCCTGTTTATTTTATAATTTCCTAACCTGTAAACTGGAAATAATACGTTTCCGGTCACAGTGCCTGCCACATAGTAAACTCGGAGTGAAGGCTCACAGTTCCTATCTGACAGGCTCCCTGGCTAGGCCAGGGACAGCATGGTTAAGACAGACAAATCAAAAGACAATGAAAGTAATTTCCCTGGATGTACAGAAGTCCTGGGACAGACCCTCCTCAGTACATACTCCACACACATTTGAACACCTTCTCAAGGTCATTCACTCTACACGCAAGGTAATATCTGCCATGTTCTTTCTCTTCTAATTAATTTCTGGTTCATCAGTCCATACTGGTCCCCTTTATTTGTCCCAACCTCACTGGAGTAGTCTCAACCTCACCAGGGCCGTCTGAGCCTCACCAAGGCCGTTTCAACTTGACCGGGGTTGTCCCTACCACACCGGGGCCGTTTCGACCTGACTGATATTTATATTGTTATTAATCTGTGCTGGTATAGGTAAAATAGGGCTCTGTTATTTTATGGTCTACTATTTGATTTTATGTGATAGTCTCAACATGGTAAGACCAGATAGTACATACAAAGTTTGCAGTAGTTCTAGACCAGTGATGGCGAACCTTTTGAGCTCGGCGTGTCAGCATTTTGAAAAACCCTAACTTAACTCTGGTGCCGTGTCACATACAGAAATTTTTTGATATTTGCAACCATAGTAAAACAAAGACTTATATTTTTGATATTTATTTTATATATTTAAATGCCATTGAACAAAGAAAAATCAACCAAAAAAATGAGTTCGCGTGTCACCTCTGACATGCGTGTCACAGGTTCGCCATCACTGTTCTAGACCTTGCCTCAAAAGCTAAAGAAATGCTCTATAATTGGGGTTATTAAGTACAAATTTGCTCATGGAGGCAATTCTCCCTCAACATGGCATATGAAGTTCAGAAACACTCCTCAGGCAAACAATGGTTCTCTCAAGGAAGGGTTATTCTGAAGGTGTTCACCACAGAAACATGTACCCTGAGATCTGTAATGTCTTTAGAAATCATCTTGCCCACACCTCTCATATTGAACTTGAGGAAACTAAGGCAGAGAGAGAGAGAGAGATGTGAGTGATTTGCCAGAAGCCCTACAAACAGTTCGTGGCAAGGTCTGGAAGCCAGACCTACAGATATATTTTCATTCATAGATTGAGTCATTCACTTTTCATTCACTCTATTTCATTCATTCATTCAGTAAGTGTACACTAGGCAACTTTTATGTTCCAGGGATGGTGCTAGATGCTGGGGCAAGCGTACACTGGGGAGGAGGTGGCTAGAATATTATGCAAGGAAATGCAACTAAAATGAAAGAGTAAGTACAGGGTGCTATGAGAACACCCCGGAGAAGCCCATGTCAGTCTTGATACTCCTAGAAAATTCCCTGAAGCAAGAGATGTCTAAGATGAATTTTTAAAATATATATATATTTTTTATTGATTTTTAAAGAGAGGAAGGGAGAGAGATAGAGTTAGAAACATCAATCAGCTGCCTACTGGGGATGTGCCCCCAACCAAGGTACATGCCCTTGACCAGAATTGAACCTGGGACCCTTCAGTCTGCAGGCCGACGCTCCATCCACTGAGCCAAACCAGTTAGGGCAGATGAAATCTTTAAAAAGATGGAAACCAGACAAAGGGAAGAGGGAAGTAGATAAAACCAGTGGAAAGTTTACAGTTGAGCTGGGCACAGCAGTAAGATAACTAACATGTTTCTTTATACAAAGTGGAGACGTCATTACTGCTCTGAGATAATGCCAGATGTTATCATTATCAATCCTGCCTAAGGCATGAAGCTTAGCATCACATTATCCAATAAAATATGTGGATAAAATATTTGGGAACTATTGGAAATTTCTCCCTACCACTTTTCCCCCCCTCCCACACACAGGATCTGAAATCATTGTTAAGAGCCATAGTTTGGACAATATGATTCCCAAATTAATGTTATTCGGAAAAAAATGATCATTTTCTATTGTACTGGAGAGGAAATACAAGACATTTAAACAATGACATTTGTACCTTATATAATGTGCATTTTTATTCATGATTTATTCAGCTCAATATTTTCTCAACCTCAATGTGTAGTAAGGAATTTCCTAATGTGTATATTTATCTGTGCTGACTTTTTTATGTCACTTTAGCCATTAATTTCCTCTATTATGGAAATACTCAGTTAACAGCATGACTTTCTATTTAGAGTTTTCTATGAACCCAGTTTTAGGAGTGACAACAACAAAAGACCTTAAAAATGCGTTCTCTTACATTCAACTGGCCTTTCACTTATTAAAAATTTCACAAAAAATTCAAGTAGATTATTCAACGATAATTCAGTCCATTGTTTTGGTACTTTACACTATCACAGAAGACTAGGGAAGCTTTGAGGTATTTGAAAAGTATTGTTTGTAGGATTATATAAATGAATGGAGAGATACGTATCGGTAGAGATAGGTAAGGTGATGATACTTTTTTGTTTGTTAGATTGTCTAATCAATAGGTTGTTCGATGAAGGTTTCGAATGAATGAATGTCTAAAACCATATGTGAATGTATGAAATTAGCATGAGATCTGATATGCACAATGAAAACCTTGCAGGTACTTGTAAGATAAGCCTTCATACAAAATATAAACATTGTTACTTGCTTCAAGATAATTGCGGATGCTCTAATTGCTAAGGCTGCCTGTGAGTCCTAGTATCCCATTATCCAATGAAATAAGTTGAGCAAAACCGGGTTAACTGTTGAAATCTTTGCCTCACCCTTTCTTCTCCCCACAGGAAACCACATCTTCTCACATTGAACACCCCTAGACAGTAAGAGCAGTCCCCCGTCTGAGAGAATCCTGTGCTCTCACATGGATAGAATCCAGACACACGTGTTAGTGGATGACTTAAGTCATCCCACATGGGATCCCTGTAGTTCACATTTGCCTTTCTTTTTTTTAATTTTTTAATGTCCATGTGTTTGTTTGGCTGGAAGTCAAGTTTCATTACATGCTCCTATTATTCCACTGTAGAGCCATTTCATTTATAGGCCATTCACACAAGGACTAATTTCTTTGATAGAGAGGCTGCTAATGCTATGTAAGCTCGCTCTAATGAAAACAATATTGTTGGAACTACAAATAAATGTCGAACCTCCGAGCTATGCCTTTGGTCCTTTCCCTCGTCACGGAGGCCCCCAGGGTCAACCTATTCCTTTGGCTCCCTGCGCACATGCGCCGAAGGTGGACAGGAACTTTATTGAACACTGGCAATTCGCATATAAAACAAGCACGGTGTGCTTAATCTCCATGTTGGCGCCGAGACTTCTTCGTGATGCCAAGACTACACTTGGATTTAAAACTCACATACATAATGAATATGTCTTAGAGAACTGTGTAGGAAGTAGGCCATTTTATTTGTGAATGCCCCGTGTGTGTGTAGTAGAAATGGCAAGCTCGATTTCTGAGCTACTATGCACAAACATTGTGGGTCCAGTCACCCGCTCAAGGCTGAACGTGAAATAGATGGTCTGAAACATTAAAAGCATGTTGCTGTCAGGTCAGATCCTGGCCTGTTTCCCCACACTGATCCTCAGGTAATTAGATTTTGTTCTGTAAACAAAGGCTTGGCTTGACAACCTCCTTGTCGTCTCATTCTGCTTGGTCTGGTGGTAATCACAGATGCCTAAGGGTTAACGTTAGAAGGCGTAAGCTCTCAGTGAAAGGAGTGCTCTGTTTTAAGAATGTCACCTTTATGTTGCAGATGTTTACATTCTTGCTTACAGATGTAGTTGTGGGCAAATATATCAGTTAGCGTGTGATTTAATGGTGTGGTTATTTCTTCCACTTCTGCAAAGTGTCTTGTCAGTCATCAGAAACCATATGTTCAGCCCTGCTGGTGTGGCTCAGTGGTTAAGTGTGGACCTATGAACCAGGAGGTCAGGGTTTGATTCCTGGTCAGGGCACATGCCCAGTTGCGGACTCGATCCCCAGTGTGGGGCATGCAGGATGCAGTTTCTTTCTCCCTCTCCCTACTCTGAAATCAGTCAAATTATATTAAAAAAAAAAAAAAGAACCACATGTTGAAAGTCAAGCCCCAACAATATTTTAATTGAATTAATCTTTTCTTTTTCTCCAGACATCTTGGTCGAAGTGAATTATGATGTACACAAATGAGAGATCTTGTATTTCACTATGTAAGAACGACATAGAAAGCCAGGGTGAAAAATGAATACTTTATGACAATCATTTTGGGTTGCTTCACCTTTTGGCTATTGTGAATAATGCTGCTACGTACATGGGTGTACAAATATCTCTTTGAGACCCTGCTTTCATTCTTTTCTTTTTTGGATAAACACCCAAAAGGGGAATGGCTTGGTCATAAAGTAACTCCATTTCTAATTTTCTCAGGAAGTGTACTGTTCCAGAGCAGCTGCACCATTGTACATGTACACCAACAGTGCACAAAGGTTCCAATTTCTCCACATCCTCGCCACACTTGCTTTCTTTTTTTTTTTTTTTTAATATATATTTTATTGAGTTTTTACAGAGAGGAAGGGAGAGGGATAGAGAGTTAGAAACATCGATGAGAGAGAAACATTGATCAGCTGCCTCCAGCACACCCCCACTGGGGATGTGCCTACAACCAAGGTACATGCCCTTGACCGGAATCGAACCTGGGACCTTTAAGTCCAGGCCAACGCTCTATTCACTGAGCCAAACCGGTTAGGGCTGCTTTCTTTTTTTGATAGTAGCCATCCCAATGGTTGTGAGGTCCTGTTGCTCACTGTGGTTTTGGTTTGCATTTCCCTAATGACTAGTGACGCTGAGCATCTATTCACATGCTTACTGGCCATGTACACATCTTCTTTGGAGGAGAAATGTCTCCTCAAGTCCTTTGTCCACTTTTGAATCTTTTTGTTGTTGTTGTTGGGTTGCAGCTCGTTATACAGTCTGGATGTTAACCCACCCATCAGATAGATGATTTGCAAATATTTTCTCCCATCGTGTAGGCTGCCTTTCACTATGTGGATTGTGTCCTTTGATGTACAGAAGTTTTTGCTTTTGATATAGTCCAATTTATATTTACTTTTGTGGCCTATGTTTTTTTGTGTCATATCCAAGAAATCATTGCCAAACAAAAGTTAGTGAGCTTTCTCCTATGTTTTCCTCTTAAGAATTTTATAGCTTAGCTCTTATGTTTAGGTATTGGATCCATTTGAGTTAGTTTTTGTATATGATGTAATGTAAGAGTCCAACCTGATGTTACACTGCTTTTAAAACATGTGTGTGTGTGTGTGTGTGTGCGCGCGTGTGCACGCGTGTTTAAATAAACTGTGGTGGGGCTGTCTGGGATTGGGCATTCTGTTGATTTACAGAAGAGCTGAGTCATCTAGAGGAGAGAACACCACTTTATCCAAATCTGTGTAATAAATATCTGCCTAGAACCCACAGGCTTTGGGTGACAGAGATGATACCTGTTTATTTACAAGGAAAAGTATTTGTTTCTCAAACAAACACCTTATGACAGCTAAGACGTTAACATTTAGAATTTCAAGAGTAATCTTTGTTTCCTGAAACCAGACGGCCATTTTATGGAAGAAAAATACCTATAGTAGAAATATGTAACTTGAAATACACATATATGGACAGATTCTATAGTGAAAATTCTGTACTAAGTATTCTCTATCTGTGTGTCATGGGGAACAAAGGGAGAAAGATCTCTCTTTCTCAAAGCACTTAGTATTTAGTGAAAATAAGACAGCTAGTACCTGCCACATAGAAATAATTACATATACACACTGGTAGTTGTTTGGCATAGCTTTTACCCTTATGAGAACATATATGTAGCTGCTAGTAGAGATTGTACTTTTCCAGTGTTTTCCCATCTAGTTAAAAAATGAAGATCCTGTGGGGTTTTTTTGTTTTTTGGTTTTTTTGTAACTATATTTTTATTGATTTCAGACAGGAAGGAAGAGGGAGAGAGAGATAACATCAATGATGAGAGAGAATCATTGATCAGCTGCCTCCTGCACGCCCCCTACTGGGGATTGAGCCTGCAACTTGGACATGTGTCCCAACCAGGAATCAAACCATGACCTCTTGGGTCTTAGATCAACGCTCAACCACTGAACAACATAGGCCAGGCAAAAAATGAAGATCTTTTTTATTTTCATGTTTTCTAGTTTGGGTGGTATTATTTTAAAAAAATAGAAAGTAAAGGTATAATAATGAACATTTTCTATCATTTACTAGTGACATTTGTCCTTTAAAAATTACACATCTATATGCACACATATATGCAATGTATGTCATACATGTAACACATTCCATACTATGTGTGTTTATTAATATACATGCTTGTGTACATGTATCCATATATTTTTATATCAAGCTAATCTCTTCTTGAGAGAAAATACAAATATTTTTAGGGCAGAGGAAGACTAAATGGAGATAGATACCATAGGTTTTGATGTCTTCATATTCATGCATTGTTTTAGAACTTAGGACAGTTTTCGCCACTGCTTATAATTGCAGTGTTTGATGTTTGCAATGTTCTCCTGTAACGTTTCAAACGACCCTGCATACATTCTCGTCATCTGGATCTCATCCCCAGGCATGCAAGATATTCACCCACGTGGCCCTCCATCTGTACAAAATTGTTAGGGGATCTTAAGGATGACTTACTTAAAATTCCAAGCATTTCAATATTCTGGCAAGAGAGAGACTAATTTAAAAGTAGAATCCTATTTCTTTAGAAATGCTCCATACAAGTTCATTGTCATAGTTGGCGGTTTCATTAGCTATTTTCAAGGATTACTATAACCAAATTTTGACAAGTGATTTTTTGGAAGGGCCCCTAAAAATGACTTCTGCATCTGAACCATGTCCACTTGGGTGGGTGGCCGAGTTGGATTCTGCGAATCCAGCATAATGACTGAATTGGGATTTTCCCTGGCGTGGTTCTCCTACAGAATTCAGCTCTTCATCTAGAAGTGCCCTTATTAAAACAACCTCCCACAGGCACCCTAAAAGGCTTCTCTGTACCAATCCCTGGGGATTTAAACCAAATATAGATCCTAGCTGAGCACTTAGATAATTTTTCAAGTATTAAGAACCAACTGAGGTAATAGAATTAGGTTAAAGGAGACATAGATGGAGGTATTCATCTGGGGATTGAAAGTTGTCCGCTAAATTTTGATTACAATTACACCTAAGATTTTTAATGACGTGAGATTAACTTTGTATTTTACCTGTATTTTGCTTTTCCATGCTATTGAAATAGATGGTCAGGACAATACAATCCTAGCTAAACTAATTTTCTTTTGACTAATGGATTGACATTGCTAAACCAATCAAATAGCTGCAAGAACCAACCTGGCAGTTATTAAGTGGTTGAACAGTGGAACTAACTCAGGTCTTTTGTTCTTGTTTTCAAAATGGCCTCCATACACAATGGTTCATGACAGTCCATAAGAGCAAACTTGGAAAAATTAGGAGAAACACAGATTAAAATATTAACCAAAAGGAAAAATGGACTGCTATATGGACTGCCGCCCTCCTCAAATTCATATGTGACAATCCTAATGTCCAATGGGATGAGAGGAGGAGATGAGGGCCTTTGGTAATTAGGTCATGAATAGGCGATTAGGTCATAAATAGGTGATTAGGTCATGAGGGAGGAGCCTTGGTGAATGGGATAGTGTCTTCATAGAAGAGGCCCTTGAGCAATCCCTCTCCCCTGTCACCATGAGAGGACACAGTCACAAGTTGTCAGTCTGCAACCTAGACAAGGATTTCTGCCAGAACCCGATCATGCTGGCACCTTGATCTTAAACTTCCAGACTCCAGGAATGTGAGAAAGAAATTTCCGTTGTTTATTATCCACCCAATCTGTAGTATTTTGTTACAGCAGCTTAAAGGACCTAAGACATAGTCTATGTTTTCTATTTCATGTTGTTCCAAAGCATCCAAACTGATAAAATGTCCTTTAAAAATAGACATCAAGGAATGTGTTATTATTTAAACATATACTATTCTCCTTTAAGAAAACCATATTGTGGAGAAAGAGTGATACAATAACATTCCCCCTTTGCTTCTATAAGGTGTCAAAATCCAAGGATTATTTTTTAATGTCATCCTTCAACCAATTATTTTCATAGCCAAGTCCTATACAATCTAAAAACATTCCTGTGGCACTTTTCCAAAACCATTTGTACAGCAAAAGTTTCCATTTAAAGTCTATGTTTTCCTTCTCAGATGGGACACAGTAAATTTAAGGAAGAGGGGGCTGTTGAATGTGCAAGACGAGAAAATTCTCAAACACCGCAACTGAGCCAAATGAACAAAAAGATGCAAGAAAAAAAAAAGCATTGCAAATGTTAGTACTTAAAAGTCGGAAGGAACCCAAATTCATCACAAACTAAGAAATATTAGCCAGGAAAAATATAATTTAGGTCAGAGTCCAAACACACCAGAAATCAACACCCAACTCCTGTTTTTGAAAGAGGAAGACAGAGCGCCAGGAAGTAAGTGGAGGTCATTCTGAAAAGATCTGATCCCTTCTGATCAGATGGAGATCTCCTCTAAGGGGGCACGGACGTGCCACACTAGAGTGTAAGCTCGCTCAGGGCAGGGGTTCCCATCTGTGAGAGCTCAGTGAATTAATAAATACATATTCTGTAATCTTGGTGGAATCGGGCCCCACCACAGGGATTTGAATAGTTTAGAAACAAATGTGGTTTTCTCCATATATCACTGCCCCAGCAGAAAGACAGAAGAGTTGGCGTAAGTTTCAAACTAAAATACATAGAGCCTGACTGGTGTGGCTCAGTGGTTGAATAATAGAATTGTTTTTATTTACTCCTTATCCTTCATAGCCTGGTTGACTATGAACCCAGAGGTCATGGTTCAATTCCCGGTCAGGGCACATGCCTGGGTTGAGGGCTCGATCCCCAATAGGGGGCGTGCAAGAGGCAGCCGGTCCATGATTCTCTCTCATCATTGATGTGTCTTTCTCTCCCTCTCCTTTCCTCCCTGAAATCAATAAAAATATATCTAAAATACATATAAACATATTGTTCACACAGGCAGAGAACTTTGGCTAAGTATGACTTCATCTTCGAGAAGATGGTGCCGGGTAACAGTTCTGAAAACTAGGATGAAAGGGGAAGACAGCTGGGAGATTTCTGGGAAAGAGTATGTTACCTGAAAAAGGAGAAGCGAGATCATCTTTCTCGTGTCACACATTCTGTTTCTTCTTGCACTGAATTCTGGGGGGTGAGAATGCAAATGGCCCTCTGGTAGCCATTTGACAACGGTCAGGAAAAAGGCCACTATGCAGGGAATGGCAGAATGAACAGGTAGAAAAGGCTGGGTCTTGAATGACAGCGTTGGGCAGCTACACCAAACCTAAGAACACTTCTGCACTATGTGAGATTAGTAACTGTTTTCACTGTTTAGGTCATAGTTGATCAGAATTTCTACAGCCATAATCACTCTCTTCTGATCATTTTAATTTTTAATGTTTCAGAAGAGTCAGAAGGTATTTTATTATCATACAATATCTTTCATGCAAGGTAAGAAATTTATGAATTCAGTTGATCAGACAAGGAAAAAGGAAAAGGCTAAAATAAGGTTATGCCAACGGTAGTAGGGATTTAAAAAGGGGATATCTAAGAACCATTTCACAGATGGACTCAAGGTAGATACCCAGAAAGGAAGAGTGGGTCTGGTGTTCAGAAGCAAGATTAGTTTCTGTTACAAATATGTGAGCCAGACATATAGAGGGGAGTGTTTGATGCTTTCCATGATGTAAAGACTCCCACCATGGCCAATTTCAAGGTACCAGCTTGCAAAATTTCTGAAAATTTTACAGCTGGGAGCCAGCAATAGCTGGCTCTAAAACAACTAAGAAGTAGAATAATCACCATTATTGAAATTGGAGGTACATGCATGAACTCATTACATATATGGATATATGTATTTATATTGTATATACTATATATAGAAAACATACATATACATGCACACAAATACAGTTTTAAATGTGTGTATGTCTGTAGATACATTTTCCCCCTGTTCTTTCTGCTGAGGGCCTGGTAACAGCAACACCCTGATAGAATGAGTCTCCTTACTGTCCAGATCTTGATTTCTAAATTCCATGTTCCATGAAATTAGAACCAGCAGGCCTTGGAGAAATGATTGATTCAGTGGCTAGGGCAAGAAAAGTACAAGATGAGCCTGATACATCTCTCCGAGCTATAAAATAACGCAATGTTCAGAGAATAAAAGGAACATGTGAGGAGGAGTCTGGAGCCAACTCAGACTCCAACTGGCCAATTCCGAGGGACAACCTCAGTATCCAAAACAGAAAAAAATGACAATGACATGTTGCAACCCATTGGATAGGAAGTTGATTCTGATATGAGTAAATCAGTAAAATTTTGATGAGGCATTAGATACTGCCATAGTCTTCATATAGGTTTTCAACCCCTTGCTCTTTCTTCTGACCTCCCTATGCTGCGAAAGTTGGTAAGCTTAATGTTGTCCCAGAAGCCCCTTAAACTATCCTCATGTCTTTTGGATTCTATTTTTTTCTGTGTCTCCCAGTCTTGGTAAAGTGGCCATACGTAGTAGGTGTCCTGTAAGGGCCAGTGGCACAGTCTCATTGTCACCTGAGCTGGGTTCTCAAGGAGTGTCCCTTGTGTGTGGAGGTGTGCCCTCCTGTTGTAATTGAGCCTCATTGCTGTTGGCACTTCACTGGGAGGGACTGACCTCATGCTGACTGGTTGTGAGGAATTGACCCTCATGCTGATTGGTTGTGAGGGATTGACCCGCAGGGTGATTGGCTGTGAGGACTGGCCATGACCACAGTGGAGGAGCTGCTGTGCAGGGCCTGACCCTAGGGAGCATAGGATTTGCTTCTGCGGGGCCCTGCTGCCTGCTGACCTTGCCCTTTGAGTGTGTCACTTGGGGAGGTGGCTGGGTGGTGCTCTGGCCTGGTCTGAAGCGGCCACTGGGTTTTTGGTTCTGAGGCCTCTTGAGAGGTCAGGCCTAGGTCAACTGCCACCTGGGCCACCTGGTAAGAGCTACAAAGTGATCTGCAGGTGGTGAGCACCTGGGCTGGGCTTGAAGGTGCCTGGGAGAGGCTAAGCTTCTAACTGAGCCCGGCTGTCACCAGTGCTGGGTTTGGGGCTGCTCAGCAAGAGGTGCAGGGCACACCAAGGCCAGGTGCTGCTTGTTTAGAGTTTGTGGACTTTTGAGAGATTTTAGGAAAGCCCACAGCATGAGCCAAGACAGGCCATTTGTAAGGAAAAGCCATTGGATACAGCCTGGATGGGCCCACAAGTTGGTGGGGTGGTCTCAGGGAATCACCAGGGCGAGGCCAACAGCATTAGCCAGGTGGATGGAGACTGGGATGTGGCTCACACCTGTGCTGCAGGGGGAGGGCTCAGCAAAGGGACAA
>NW_005871181.1:608414-648170 GCF_000147115.1 Myotis lucifugus
CCAGCAGTGCTGGCACCCCCCCCCCACCACCCTGCCCTTGCTGGACAATGCAGCTCCTTTCCTCCCTGTATGTGTTTGGTGCATTTCGAGGTTCTGCCCAGCGCTGGAGCTCAGAGTGACTAAGGCCTTTACCAGGTAAGTCCGTGCGAGGCCTTCACGAGGAATGCCTAGGATTCCAGCAGACTGCCTCACTCAGCTACAGTCCCTGTTGGTTTTGACAGAAATTATGGGGATTTCTCTTCTTGGCCCTGGACCCCTGGGCCGGGGGGGGAGGGAACACCCATGTTGTTGCAAGTGGCTCCTCAGGGGTGATCTCCACTACTGAGATATCCCTCCCAATTTTTAAATGCCACATGTGGGCCTGGGACCTGCCTATTCCGTGTCTCTGCTCCTGCTACCAGCCTTGTCATGGCTTCTGTATATCCTTGGTTATAGGACTTACCTGTTCAGCTAGATTTCAGTTGGTTTTCAATGATGGTTGTTCTGTAGTTGAGCTGTAATTCTGATGTGGTTGTGGGCAGAGGCGAGTATTGTGTTTACCTACTCTGTCATCTTGCCTGGAAGGTCACCATGGTTTTATAAAAGTTCTTTAAATTTATTGGGTAACAGTAGTTAATAACTGTATGTAAGGTTAGTGTACAATTCTATAATGTATCATCTACACATTGCATTGTGTGTGCATCACCCAAAGTCTAGTCTCCTTCCATCACCATATATTTGACTTCTTTTACCATCTTCATCCTCCCCCACCTTCCCTTCTGGTAACACCCTTGTTTTCTGTGTCTATGAGTTTGTTAGTTTGTTGCTTTCAGGTTTATATTCCATATTATGAGTGAAATCAGAAGGTTCTGTCCTTTTCCATTTGACTTATTTTCCTTAGCGTGATACTCTCAGGATTCATCCATGTTGTTGCAAATGGCAGTATTTCATCTTTTGTTATGGCCAAGTAGTATTCCATTAATCAGCGGTTCTCAACCTGTGGGTCGCGACCCGTGAAAATACATCCTGCATATCAGATATTTACATAACGATTCATTACAATAGCAAAATTACAGTTATGAAGTAGCAACGAAAATAATTTTATGGTTGGGGGGGTCACCACAACATGAGGAACTGTATTAAAGGGCCGCAGCATTAGGAAGGTTGAGAACCACTGGATATGAACATCTCTATCCAGTCACCCGCTGAAGGACATGTGGATTGTTTCTGTTTTGGCTTTTGTGTATAATGCTGCAATGAGCATACGAGTACATATATGTTCACAGACAAATGTATTCAAGTTTTTTGGGTAAATATCCAAAAGGGGGATTTCGAGATCATATGGTAACTCTATTCTTAATTTTACATTCCCACCAGCAATGAATGAAGGTTCCTTTTTCTCCACAACCTCTCCAGCACTTACCTGTCTTGTTGATAATGTCATTCTAACAGGTGTGAGGTGCATTATGGTTTTTGTGATTTGCATTTCCCTAATAGCTAGTGAAGGTGAGCATCTTTTTATACATCTGTTGGCCATTTGCATGTCTTGGTAAAGTGTTTGTTTAGGTCCTCTGCCCATTTTTACCAGGATTGTTTTGTTGTTGTATGAGTTCTTTATATATTTTGGATATTAACCCCTTATTGAGGGTATTGTTTGCAAATATCTTTTACCATTTGGTTTGTTGCCTTTTTGTTTTGTTGATGGTTTCTTTTGCTGTTATTTGCCAACATTTTAACTGCAAAGTGTTGTCTTCAAAAAAATTAAATCTAAACTGAGGGGGAACTAAGGTGAAAGAAAGGACCATATCCCTGGATTCTTATAAAATAGATGTCATTGGATTTTCTTTTAAATTTGTTAAAGAAGCCAGCAGCACATAAGTATGTCATGATCCATTTGTTGCATTTTTATTGTGAGCCAATCACTGTCCTAGGCACTGAGGAGAAAAAAATAGGTAGCCTTGTCCTTGAGTTCAAAATTTGGATAAGAACAGAAACATGGAGAACAGGAACTTCTGCCACAGACAAGTGGGTGAGGCATTGGGTTACTCAAAACCTGTGTCCTGAATGCTAAGATATTGTCAGTCGGAGGGGAGAGAGAGGGCATGTTAAGTGGAGGGAATAATATGATAAAAGGGAAGTTGTGAAAAAGATGGGCATGGCTAGGGAATTTCGATATGGGGGAAGCATTGGGGGAGTGAGGGAGGGAGTGAGAGTGTGTGTGTGTGTCTTCACATGCACTGTGGGATGGAGAGAAGAGGGGCAGGAGATGGAGCTCAAATACAAGGCAGGGCTAGATTTGAAGGGATTTTCTCTTTAGCTGAAGAATTCTAATTCATTCTGAAGACAGAGGATCCGGCAGGGGGTTGTTAGGAAGTGGGGAAGGCCAGTGACACTGGTGGCATGTTGGAGAAGGAGCAGACCGAGAGACCAGAGGTGGGGAGACCCACCCAAAGGCACAATGAGACCACAACTAAGGCAGAGTCAACGAGGATGGATTAGAGGGCAAAATGGAAAGATGTTTCTTTGAGAGAACATCAAAAGGATTTGTTGACCTACACAATGGAAAAATAAGACGGGGAAGGGTAGAGCAGGATACAAAGACATTGTTATGTGGAGGGAAAGTCATTTAAAACAGGTCACACAACAGGTGAAGCAGGGTCAGGAAACAGGGGTAATAATTCTCACACATTCAATTTCACAGCAAGCCCATTTTATGGGTGAGGGAACAGAGAGTTGGAGAGATTACATGTGGCTTTAACCTAAATCACACATTTGGTAAGAGTGAAGATTTTGCATTTTTCTGAATATAGTACATGTATAGTGGTTGTCTGACAACCAGGTGGGGAGACTCAGTAGGGAGTCTGAAACACAGATGGGGAGCTAAAGTGTGAGCATGGGCCAGAGGTGTAGTCTTGAGGCCAGTAATCTGAACCACAGAGGTGGAAGACCACCTAGAGCAGTGGTTCTCAACCTTGGGCCTCATCATTAGTAACAAAGAAACAGAATTTCTGGAGGATGAGCCCCAGACATCAGGATTTTAAAAAGATTCCCAGGTGATTCTAATGTGCAGCCAAGGTTAAGAACCACTGACCTAGAGAGAGAAGAGAAAAAACAGCCAAAAGGAGGAGCCTCCACATGAAGGGACTAAGGAGCCACTGACAGAGCAGTCATGGTCCAGAGAGCCTAGAAAAACTAGACCAGAAGGCATCAGTGTCTAGAATCAGGGGGTCAATAAGCAAAGTGCCAAGTCCTAGAAAGATGGCAAGTAGGGTAAGGACTGTAATAGGCCATGGGATTCAGAAATTGAAAGAAATTATTTGTAATCTCTTAAAACTCTGACTTAAATATTAGGCTTGCTGCTCTGGCCAAGCCTAATTAGAGCATCATCCTAATACTTCAAGGTTGCAGGTTTGATCCCCGTCAGGGTACATACAAGAATCAACCAATGAACGCATAAATACAAAGAACTCATAGATGTCTCTTACTCTCTGTCTCTCCCTTGCTCACTCTCTCCCCCTTCCTCCCTTTCTCTTGAAAATAAATTAGGCCTGCTGTTACATTGAGGCAGAGGGAGAGACTGCTACAGTCCTTTGGAACAGCAGTCGCCAACCTTTTGGACCTCACGGACCACCGGTTGGCGACCGCTGCTCCAAAGGTTTCCTTAAACCAGCAGTTGCCAACCTTTCGGACCTCACAGACCACTAGTGGTCCGCGGGCCACTGGTTGGCGACCGCTGCTTTAGAAAACAGAACAAAAGAAGCGGGACTATAAGATGTCTACAAAGGAAAGGAAATAGCTGTGAATCGAAAACGCTTGCAATTCAGTGAATGTTTAGCCACACTTTCTGAATGCTACCACGATGGCAGGGTGGCCCAGTGAGCAGTGTGAGAAGGGAGATTATGTTTCCCAGGAGCTAAGTGTTCACCACTTCACTTCTCCAGGCCTCAGTTTCCATGTGTGAAATGACAATCTCTGAATTCCCTCCAGCAATGGAAATATTTTGATTCTATGGCAGAACTAAGACAATGCTAACCAGCTGTCCTGACTCTTGCCTGACATGTCACAGGATAATTAAGAAACCTAAAAAAAAAAACAAAAAAACAAAACGCATTTCAGTTACTATTGGAAATTGCTATATTTTTCATTTGCTATTGAAAAGTCCTGTTTTTAGACTTGACTTGAGATTATTGCTGTTGAAGTGAAATTTTTAAAGAGAACCATTTATTTGCTTCCACCAGTTGCATGCCGTGAACGTTGGTTTAACACTTCTCTCTTATGTCATAGAGAAACTGGCTTAATAGTTAATGCCCAAGGGAAAGACTTCTGTCTTTCGTGGACATCCCCACCCAATTTTTCAATTTCAATAATTTTATTGGCAAAAGAGAGCATACCAAGACTCGCCAAAATTAATACGTCAATGAACTAATATGTCAAGTGTGTCTCTAGCTTCAATTGGACAAGCCAACAACTGACTAGAAAAATTGGGATGGGAAGAGGGAAACAAAATGAAAACAGTGATTTTAAAAGTAGTACTATGCTCTTACAAGTAGGGAGTGAAGCACCGAAACAAAGAAACAATGATGAATTAGCTACACTAACAAAAAACGAAGTAACAAGCTATTTTGAAATCACTGCTACAGGAATTTAAAATAGAATGCAAAAGAATCAAACTTTCTCATCACTTCCTAACAAAACAAAAAAAGAGAGAGATCCCAGAGGCTCTGAACTAAACTATTGGCAAAAACATAAGTCACTAATGGGCATTTTGCCCAAAATATGATTTCTTCAAAACAGGATGTCCACTATTCATCATAGAACCATTAATTCAATTCCTAATATAAAAATCACATATGGGTTTCACAACCCATTCAAAACAAAAGGCCTAAATAAAATCACAAATGCAATGTACATGATTATTTAGGGGTAGTACGAAGAAAATATATCTTGAAATAATGTTTTACATTTTTATAAAAGTCCACTCAATATCTCCAAAGAAATTGCACACTCACGTTGTAATGTACTCAAGGACTAGACAGGAAAGAATAGAGGCTTTGCAGGGTGATCAACAGAATCTGAGGGGAGACCATGGGAAGTGGTAGTGAGCATGTTGGCCAAACTATATGGTCAACTGGGGAATCAATGGCTTTCCACCTTATTTCCTCTTCATGAGGGGAAATTAGGGAGGCAACTGTATGTGCAAGGGGCCCAGGTCTTGCATGATTTGGAAAGAGGTAAAAGAGCTCAGGATAACTGAGAACGGATACTAGTATACTCTGAGCCCAGTGGCTAGGGGACCAGAATTGGATTGAAGATTACCTATGTAAAATATTTAGATATATATTCTACACACAGATTAGTTTGTGGAGAAAGATTTGTAACTATTACACGCACACGCCCCTCCCTCTCTGGCAAAATGAGTAATACCTTAAATTTGTTTAACTTTACATTTTATTAAAAGCACTTATACATGCTATATACCTTGATCCTCACACAAAAATTTAACCAAGGAGTACACTGTAGCAGAGACTGAGATTTACTCTGGAATATGTGATTATTAAGTGGCAGGACAAGTATTCATTAAAAAAAATCTGGATGCCTTTCCCTTATACTATATTTGGTTTGTATACACTCAACACTTACAGGCCTGACACCCTTATCTATGACATGTATATATGTTACTCTTAGAACAAACTGTAGCCCTAAGGGTTTTAAACATTCATGACCCACGTATACTCAATCCAATGCATTTAAAACGTGAAGAAGTTGAAGGTTATTAAAAGCTTAAGATAATTAAAACTCTGCACAGAATGAATCTCTTGGATTTTTATTAAATTCTGTCTCTCTCCCCTCCCCTCTCTCTATCCCTTCCTCTTTAAATGTAAAGTTTATAACTTCAAATAAAAGAACTGAAGAGGCTCCTGCTTGGGACCAAGATGGAGAAACAGGGACCAGACTTATTTGACCTGAAACAACTAACAAGCTGGACCACATGCATGTTTCCAGATGTTGGACTCTGGCAGCACAGGACAGCCATCCCTTACGAAGGAGAAACAAATGAGGTGAGCGCTGCAAGGCCCAGCTAGCGTGGGGAGGGAGAGCCCAGAGCTTACAGAACGGGATGCTACAGAGCGGCAGAGGGTCCCTCAACACTTCAGCGAAATACGGACCATCAGGTGTGTGAGGGAAGCAGGAGCCACCGAAAGGAACAGTCAGTGGGCTCACGGAGGGCTTGGGAAAGTGGAAGTTCCCACCAGCCAGAACGAAACCTCACGCTGCAGCGAGCAGCAGCTCGAGTCCTCAGAGACGTGATGCCTGATAGTGGGACACAGTTAGTCCTGAGCAAAATTGCTTTGGGACCATCTAAGAAGACAACAGTGTAAGGTCTTTAAAGGAATGGAAGAAAAAAACCCCATCAACCTAGAATTCTATATTGCTTTTAAAAAGAAAAATACTATTTTTTCAGACATGCAGAAGTTGAATAAACTCAACAGCAGCAGAGACCTGCACTACCACAAATGGTATCTACTATTTCAGGCAGAAGGAGAAAGGGACCATGTGGAAATCTGAAACTACATTAAGAATGAAGAGCAATGGAAAAGGTAAGTAAATAAGTGGGTAAATATCAAAGGCTTGATAAAAGAGGAACAACATTGCAATCTGTTCTCCAGACTTATTACAATGCTACAGAAATCAAGTCAGACAGTAAATCCATGGAACACAAGAGTCCAGAAAGGAACCTACATATGCTTCAACAGCTGAAATTTCAACACCGCTGCAAAAGGCCAGTCGGTGGAGAAATGACAGTCTTTCCAACAAGTGGTGCTAGAATAATTGGATATGCAAAAAAGACCCTTGATACTTAACTCTTACCATATATAGAAGTTTACCTGAAATTGACCACAGACTACATCTGAAATCTAAAGCTATAAAACTTCCAGTAGAAAATATAGGAGACAAATCTTAGTGACCTTGGCTTTCTTAACCATGACATTAAAAGCACATAATATAAATTAAAATAATAAGCTTTTGTTCTTTGAATTACACTGGCAAGAAAAAAAATGCAAGCCATAGACTAAATTTTGTAAAACATCTAACCAAGGATTCGTTTCCCCCCAAAATAGTTGGTGCCTGGCATGTATGGAAAATCTCTTACAGAGCATCCAGACAAGCAGCCTAATAAAAATGGGCAAAGGATTTGATTAGATATATAATCAAAGAATTTCTGCAGATTACAAGTGGGCACATAAAACTGTGAAATGTCATCAGGAGAATGCGCCATGTGATACACCGACTAGATGGATAAAATAGAAAATATGGAGCATACCTGGGCCTCTAGGACTAGAGCAGCGGCTTCTAACAGAGCGTGCTCCGCTGAGAGTCAGGAGGCCTGCAGTCTAGGCCTGGCTCTCGAGGCTTCGGGAAGTCTTTCATCCTCCTGCCCCTACTGCCAAATGCCAATGACAGCTACTCAGTCTGCTTTACCAAGCTCTTGTGATGGTCAATGGAGACCCTGTGCAGCCACCTTGTAAACTTGGAATAAAGGTTATTCTGTCAAAAACTACACAGACATGAGTCTCTCTGGAAAAGTAATTTAAAGAAAGTACTAGGAAAGATTAATAATACCATGTTAGGTCTTTTCATATTTCCTTATTGCCCTTAAACTATTTTGAATACTTGAAAATTTTTTAATATTTACTTAAAAGGTCTACAAATACAAGATGTCCCCCCAAAATGTATACACACTTTGGATAAAGGCAGTGTTTATTAAAACACATTTCATTTTCAAAATGTAATAGAAATCAGCTGTTAAAGTGTGTATACATTTTGGGGGGATACACTGTATTTACAAAAAATGACTAAAAATAATATACATTTGTCTAAATTAATGTTTGCCATAACAACATTGTACTATTCTCTATGGTGCTAGGCATTACAATAATAAGTTGGTAAACTGTTGATATTTATTAATATTTTAATTATCATTAACCACAAAATTTGGCAGTAAAATTCACTTTTCACGAAGGCATGACATATGTGTTAACAACTCAATCCTTTTTTAAAACATGTTTTTATTGATGAGAGAGAATCATCGATTGGCTGCCTCCTGCACGCCCCTTCCTGGGGATGAAGCCCACAGCCTGGGCATGTGCCCTGACCGGAGTCGAACCTCAATCTGGTTCGTGGGTCGACGCTTAACCACTGAGCCACAACAGCCAGGGCAACAAGTGAGCCTTGATTTACTCCTTTTGCCTCTCCATTTCTCCTGGCAGCTTTGCAAGAATCCATGCCTTCAGTTTCTCTAGCTCCCCTGTGCTTAGCTCATGGAAAAGCCCTGGGAAGCTATGGAACTTGGTGCTCACCCCTAGAGACTGTAAGGCCGAGTTTGTCTCTTCTCCCCAAGAATGAAGGACGAGCTCGTCAGCAGTCCCGTGGCACTGGAACAGCTCGGGGAGTGCCCCATCACGCTTCTGCAGAGCCTAGAGGAGAGGACGGACCGGTGGAGAGGTTAAAGGACAGCATTCTTGGAATTCAGAGAAAGCGGGGAAAACTCCAATTTTGAAAGGGAAAAAAGAGAAAGGGAAAAAAGAGATTGTGCTGTCCCAGGTACCCACCGGGCTCTGTGGTGTGTGACCTGCATTTACTCCACAGAGGACTGTCTCAGACACTGTCTCAGACACGGTCCACGCATTTCCCAAGGAGACTTGGGAAGACAGACCTCTGGAGAGGGAGGCAATCAAGGGGAAAAATATGTTCTAGTTCTCATTTTTACGTCCGCCATTTCTGCTGTTGGTAATAAAGCTGCAACACTACCACAGTCATAATGGGGACGCTGCTGTGAAATAGCTGTCAGCAATGCAGTAGGTCGTTTTGATTCTGTTCATGAAATAAGCAAACAGCTAGAATCATCTAGGGTGTCCCCAAAAAATGTATACTCGCTTTACTAGCTGATAGCTCAATTTTAAAAATGAAATGTATTTTAATAAACACTGCCTATATAATTATTCAAAGTGTGTACACATTTTTTGGGAAACCTTGTATAGCAGCGGTTCTCAACCTGTGGGTCGCAACCCCTTTGGGGGTCGAACGACCCTTTCACAGGGGTCGCCTAAGACCATCAGAAAACACATATATAATTACATATTGTTTTTGTGATTAATCACTATGCTTTATGTTCAATTTGTAACAATGAAAATACATCCTGCATATCAGATATTTACATTACGATTCATAACAGTAGCAACATTACAGTTATGAAGTAGCAACAAAAATAATTTTATGGTTGGGGGTCACCACAACATGAGGAACTGTATTAAAGGGTCGTGGCATTAGGAAGGTTGAGAAATACTGCTGTATAGGAAGGATTCACATGTACCATAGATGCATTGTTTTTATCCTTCCCCTTTGACACCTGGTTTAACCATATTCTTCGTACAGGACATTTGGTTAATTACTGGCTGGAATAAACTGTATGACTAACTTGGCCTATCACCATGTTAATTGTTTTAGTTTCAACGTGTGAATATTTCATGTATTTTCCTGTTGTTTTTATTTTTAAAGCTGGAACTTACCTGGTAAACAGCAGAGGTTTTATTGAGGAAACTGGAAAGAGCGAACACTCCCGCCACATCTTGGTGATTCCTATACGCCACATGCATCGCCATGCACCCTCCCATGGAAAAGCCGCCTAGGAGAAGCAAGAGTTCACTCTCAGAACAGAACACGTGCAACAGTACTTCACAACAAGATCCATCTGTGCCAGTCTTCCGCAAAGATTTTATAAAAGCAGATGAAGACAGACCTTTAAAGATGTGGCACTAATTTAGTCTACTTCAATTTTCACAGATAAAGACCAGCTATGAGTCCCATCCATGTCATCACTGGGAAGGATATTTAATAAAAAAAAAAAGAGCTGGAATTGAACAAAGCAATTATGTTCAAGTAAAAAGATTTATAATTCAAAATATGAGTCTTAGTGCATTTTTTATACTTGTAAGTCCTCACAGTGCCACTAGAATTAATCACATGCATCTTTTGCCAAGTTAGAAGCTATACCTCTAGTGCCTACCACCAATAGATGCTTAGCGACCTCTGAACTAGGAAAGACACTCAAAAGACTGGGTGAGCTAGTTAAAACATTTTTGGATTACAATATTATTTTGAAAACTGCCTGATGATGGTATAATTGAAATATATATATATTTCATACACACACATATATATACACACACAAACGTTAAACAAGTTTAAAAAACAATGTACTCATTTGACAAACCTTATTGTCTTTTACGTGCCAAGCACTGTGCTGCTCATTGAAGATACCCAGATATATACACAAACCTAGCGCTCCCTTGGGCAGCACATGTGAAAAATACATGAACCCTCATATTCGAGGGGGAAACAGAGACATCATAATGGAGACACAGCAGAGAGGGTGACCCAACCTCAGGTTAGAGACTTGGTATGATATTCCCTGTCCTGAGTCAGAGTTATTTCATGAGAAATACAAAAAGTAAGCTGCACACTTGTGGAAATATGAAAATATACTACATACTTTGGTACAGAATTCAGAGCTCTTAATTTCCAGCTTCCTGCTTATTTCAGTTAACAAAGTATAAAGCTGAGCCCTCAGAGACTGTAAATTTGAATTTACTGCAATCTCCTTTAGAGATGAAGGGAGCTTTAGCCACAGGAGATCAGATGACCTGGGTAAGGCTGCACCCCTAATTTCAGCTGTAAAGCTAGGACTTGTGAAACCCAGATTTCGTGCTGATACTTAAAGTAGAAGTACTTTATCTGGGGCAGGCTGGTAATAGTATTCTGGACCCAGGATACAAATCTATGAGTAAAGATCACCAGCCTTGGGAAGTCCAGATTTTTACAAAGGGCGCAGTATGATACATACTACACCTGTGGCTTCCAGCAGAGAATCAGAAGGAAATAAGAGGGGCTCACCATGGATGGGAACAACTTGAAAGGCTCTTTCAAAACCACTCCCAGATGCAGATACATCTAATTAGAGGCTCAGGAATAAGCCTGCTGGGGGAGCAGGGAGCATAAATGTCTTAGAATTGTATGTAAACTTTGCATTTGTGCATCACATTACAAACAATGTTAAAAGCCACAGGCACCATTACCCACGAATTTGTGCATTGAAACATCTTTGCCGTGTCCCATTAAAACATGAAGAGCTTACTGTATACAAGATTATTTCATTTCCAGTAAAGTTAGTTGAACAAGAAGATCTCTAGGGTTTCCATCACATTTTAAAACCTATTCTATAAATGCTTAATAAGCACTTGTAAAAGTTCAAACAGCAAGGACTTTCAAAATTTACAGTTATTATAATTACAGAACTTTACTTTCAGTTTGGGAATAAGACTCCATACCTCTTAGAATATACTTTTAGCCTTTCTTTAAAGTTCTCAAAATCGATCTTAGCAAATGCTCACCTTCTACTTCTCTTATCTCCCCTTTTCACCATTTACTGACAAAATGAATTCAAAGTTGCTTATCAAACACATTGTTAACAACACAATTACATCTCTAAAATGAAGGGAAGATGAGAAGGGCCGGGGAGAGACCAAGAAGCCAAGAAGAACAAAAGAGAAAGGGAGGTGCAGCATAATTAGGGGTAAGACTGGACATTTGCTTCCCTGTAGCAAGGCAATACTCCTTAACAGAAGAAAGCAGACCAAATTGTACTGGAAACTTTCCCTAGCACTGAATTACTGGGTGGAATTTATCAAGTAGATCTTTACTATCAGACCTTTTACATGCAGCCACTTCTGCTCTGACTCTATAACCGTCCAGGGCAGAAGACAACCCCCACTAGACTATCAGGGTCATGTGAGCAGAGATTTTTGTATATTTTATTCACTGATGTGCCCTCCCTAGGCACGGAACAGTGCCTAGCACATAGTAGGTGCTTAATAAATACTTAGTGAATAAATGAACAGTCAATTGCAGTTCCCATCAGGATATTTCTGCAAGGTGACAAATTGACATCATCAGGACATGTAGCCCAACAACAACCACAAACAGAAAACATTTTCCACGTAGGAAATGTAATTACGAACAAACATAAATGCATCCTGCAAGCATTTAACCTCAAGTTCAATTTTCATAATTTACAAGGGAGACAAATGTACTCACTGAAATCTTATTATTTAAAAAATGTAATGTATGTCCCTTACCCATTTATACTCTCGGGAGGTAATCTGCAATTTCTCACCAGCCATCTCTGACAATGCAGTCACCTTTAGCATCGGACACTGCTATGAAAAGGGACTTTGTGTATTTTTTTAGAATAGAAAAACATTTAACACAAAGGACTAGTTATTTGAATTCAATTTCCATCTAAATGTCTAAAATGCAATATAAAATATACTGTCCAATAAGTAAATACCAAATAGTAAACTCATTGTAGGTAATGGTTATAATGTATATTTATAGTTGCTGGAAAAGTATTAAAATGTCAAGAGTTAACATTTCAACATACATTTAAGATTAACGAGCTGAATAAAACATGTTAAAAAATAATAAACCTAGTTTTTATGAACTCCTTAAATAAAATAAAACAGAAACAATATATAAAAAAACTGTACTGGGAAAAATAAGTTAATCTATCTGAAACAAAATCCAGAGAAAAAAATACTTACAACTCAAGTTTACTATCAATTGAAAAGGATTTTTAAAATGTAATAAAATCTGCCTCCCCTCCAAATTTCAACAATTCTTCCATTTAATTATATGTTATGCTTCAGACTGAACTGTGATAAAGTCTCAAAAGATTTAAGAATATATATTTGTATATTTTCTCACACAAAATTTATAGGATAACCAAAATATTTATCATCTATGCAAAACTGTTAGAACAGCAGTTCCACTGCTTGAAAATCCTGATAATAGCTGTTAAAGAAACATAAGTTGCTTAATTAAGACATACATGAGTTAAAAGCAAGTAGGATGCTGTCATTCTTAAGTTTTAGCTCCAAGAAAGAGCTGCAGAAGACACTTGTATTATTAAGTCAGGACAAGGGATCCAGGAAATGCTGGTGGCAGGCTTCATCTTGGTAATTCCAACCATCCCTTCATTTTTATTTTAAATCTTATAAAATCAATATATTAGTATACACCCATCATGTAAAGTGTTTCCATCATACAGACAGAAATAAATATCTCACTACTCCTACATAATTTTGACATTTTAAAAAATTCATGTTAATAGTTAAACACTCTAAATGTATAATTTTATACCTTTTTCATGTAATACTGATTTGAAAGTCTTTCAAAAGAATCACAAAACTCCCTAATTATACTTTTATTCATTGAACGCATACTTAATAAATGTCTTCTATGTGACAGTATACATAGTATTTAATGGTTACATAATATTCATCTGTATTAACAGACCAAAACTACCTTAACCATTACCCTCATGATGGATATTTAGAATTCTACTTAGGTATAACTCCAGAAGCACTTCTCCCTGCTTTGGAATTCTCATAGTATGCTCATATTATCAAAATTCTTATAATCTGGTCATATCATTTGTCAAGATCTATACATCCCAGATCAAAGTTAAACCTAAATTACATCAATTTTCTCTTAACAACAAATCATCACCACCTAGTGGCCAAAAAAGGAATCTCATTCTGTACAAAGTTCTTGCCTGAGTGCATGGGTCTGGGTTCTAGTCCCAGTGCTATTTTGCATTAGCCAACAACCTCTTGGATGTTTAGTTTCATCATAACTGAAATGAGAATAAGTTCCCACTCAACCTATTACAAGGCCCAAGAGAGATATATGAAAACAACCTGTATAATTTAAATACTAAATATGAAACATTATGATGTATAACGGTAATTTTAAACCTGTCAATTGTAATGTAAATGTCAACTATTTTAGTAGTATTACTACCATATATATTTTCTAAGCACAACAGTGCACACAAGGAAATTGATACACCTTTTCCACTTTGATTTCTCACATTATACGGGAACACATCAGAAGGAAAGGAAGCGTTCAAGACAGTAACGGGGAGGCAGACTGTACTATGAAATACACTTACATTCTGCACACTGGACACTTCACCTTGTTAATCAAACCAGAAGGCCGGGTTATGCAGGGGTGGGGAACATCCGGCCCGCGGGCCGTGTAGTGCCCTCAAAATCAATTGGTCTGGCCCTGCCAAGGCATTAGGGGTGAGTTAATTAAATGTTTGACCAAATACAGCAGGGTCATTTTTAAATTGATACTTTTGTATGGCCCGAGAATGATGTTGTAAATATCCAAATGGCCCTTGGCAGAAAAACGGTTCCCCACCCCTAGGATAATGTAATGTCATTAATAATTTTCTCAGAATACAGGACTTGTCCCAGGTTTTATTTATGACTATATTGCCAACATTGAGAACAAAATTCAAAAGTCACTATTTTATTGCCTGTGCTTCCCCTTTTCTTATACCTTTTGTAGAATCACGTTTGGTATAAACATATGAAATTAAATACACACACTTCTTATGTAGAGAGCGAGGACTCACAAATGTCTCTGAGAAGCACATTGCACTGAAAATCCATCCCTCTTATCAGACACTAAGCTAGGTGGTGAGCCTTGGCCCAGCTCTTCCTATCAGGGAATAGTTTATCTTTTCCACTAGGAAGGTAATATATTTCCATTGATAAAAACGAAAAACAAAGAGTGTATTTTCACTGCTAACACCTGGAGTCAACTGTCCTTACATATCCTCCTAATAATCCTTGTTTCCAAAAACTGACACAGCTCATGCATTCGTCTCTCACCCCTCTAGTGCAGCGGTTCTCAACCTGTGGGCTGCGACCTCTTTGGGGGTCGAACGACCCTTTCACAGGGGTTGCCTAAGACCATATTGCTTTTGTGATTAATCACTATGCTTTAATTATGTTCAATTTGTAACAATGAAAATACATCCTGCATACCAGATATTTACATTACGACTCATAACAGTAGCAAAATTACAGTTATGAAGTAGCAACGAAAATAATTTTATGGTTGGGGTCACCACAACATGAGGAACTGTATTAAAGGGTCGCGGCATTAGGAAGGTTGAGAACCACTGCTCTAGTGGCTCCACACATCTGCCTTCTTGCTATTCTCCTGGCTTCACACTGGCCGCCCTCTATGGTGTTAAGCACAGTCTTTCTAAAATGCACACTCTTCATGTCACTCTCTGCATATAATTCAAAATCCCTAGGGGTCGGGGCGTGCACCAAACTAGTATTTCCAGAGAGAGTCTGACATGCCTCTCGCTTTCTTTCATGAATGTTTCCCTCCTGTTTATCAGTCATATTCTGACTCATTCTTTGTAACTCAGTTGGAATCATCTCTCCTATGAAGCAGTTCTTAACTCCCTAAAAGGTTCAATACTTCTTTCCTCACTGCTCACCCTGTACCTTGAACACATTTTTACAATAACACTTGTATCGTATTAGAACACTTGACTTCTGTATCTCCCTCATTAGACTGCAACGTTTTTTATATATATTTTTTAATATTCCAGGGCTTAAAATTTTTATTAACAATTTGGAGACTGAATTTAGTATGAGAAGTACCATTTTTTACTTGACAGAGAGAAGGTTGGATATCACATACTATAAAAAATTGTTCCTAAAACACTAAGTTTAATAAAATGCCACCAATCAAAATAAAACCAGAGAAAGAATGGGCTCCCACCTACTCAAATATAGAGACTAGTTTTGTTTACAAAGTTACACTGGTTGCAATTATAACCACAGAGTGTATGTTGTGTGATATTAAGCTGGAAATTTTATCACATATTAAACAAAAGCAATAAGGACAGTTTGTGTACCTATTACCTCTTGTTTCATTTTCAATCATAATTTTCTAGTTTTTTCTCTCATAATTCATTTTTAAAAGTGACCTCCCATCATTCTGATGTGTGTTTAATAAAATTGGTCAGAATATCAAAGCATTTTTTATTTGAATTCCTATTGAATCCTTCATTAAAATGTTAATAGCACTTAAACCTTATTAACATGTAAATTAAGAGTACTAATTAGAATATTTTCTACTTTTTTATGAATGAAGTTTTACAATTTTATTTTAAAGCAATTTCTTATCCTAATATTTCCTTTTCCCACTCATCACATTTCTTCAGGACCGCATTACCATATAAATTCAGTAACTGGGGTTTCTACATCCAACTTCACATCTCTTCACTTACCACTTCTGCCAGATTAATTTTCCTAAATTAATTGCAATTAATTATATGACTCAAACACCTTCTTCAATCATCTCTCACCAATTATCCTATATAATAAAAGGCTAATATGCAAATAGACCGAATGGCAGAATAACCGAACAACCAGTCATTATGATGTGCGCTGACCACCAGGGGGCGTGCGCGAAACATGGCAGGCTTTGGCCGTGGCAGGATGGTGGAGCAGGTGAGCGGGGGTGCCAGACCAAGGCAGGGTGCCGGTGAGCCTCTGGTGGTTACTGAAAATTCTTTGCTCCCGCACCACGGTACCACCTGGCGCACACATCCGCTGCCGGCGCCAGAGCCACCGTTCGTACCCACTGCCAGCACCAATTGCTGGACACCTTCAGCGGGTGTGAGTGGTGGCTGCCAGCCCTGATCGCCCCTCAGGGCTTCTCCACCTCCCCCTGCTCCTGAGGGGCGACTGGGGCCAGCAGCCGCCTCTTGCACCTGCTGCCAGTGCCAGAGCCACTGCTTGCACCCACTGCCAGCGCTGGCCCTGCTTGCACCCGCGGCAGGCACCGGAGCTGACGCTTGCACCCGCTCCGATGCCTGGCTCCGTCCTGATGGCTCGGCGCCATCAGCGGATGAGAGTGGCGGCTGTCAGTCCCAATTGCCTCTGAGGGCTTTTCCACCTTCTCCTGCTCCTGAGGGGTGATCGGGGCTGGCAGCTGCCGTTCATAGCTCATACCCTCTGCTGGAGCCGGCCCCAATTGCTCCGTACCTTCAGTAGGTGTAAGCGGGGCCGGCACTGTCAGGGCGTGGGAGCGGTGGGAGCCGGGCTGCCCACAGACAGGGAACTGGGGGCCGCGGCAGGAGGGGCCAGGTGGGGGAGTGGAGGATGGGCTGAGACCTGCCCCTGTGCCTACCATAGCCTTGTGGCCCATAGTTCCTTTCAAGGTGCACGAATTTGTGCACTGGACCCCTAGTCTACAGAATAAAGGATACAAGGGAAACCAGAAAGAATTTACTGAGAGTCTAGAGGGCCCACGTGTTTTACAAACACCATCTTTCAGTAAGTAGAAAATGTATCATTAGCCCCTTTACCGTTGAGACAACAGAATCCAAATAGGCACTGATAGACTTAGACTGGAACCTGTTTTTGTCACTAACGGGCTCTTCAGCTTCCTAGTCCAGCTACCAGAGTCAACAAGGAATCTTCCATTCAAACAACAAACTTTCTGCTAAAACAGTGGTTCTCAACCTTCTGGCCATTTAAATACAGTTCCTCATGTTGTGACCCAACCATAAAATTATTTTCATTGCTACTTCATAACTTTAATGTTGCTACTGTTATGAATCGTAATGTAAACATCTGATATGCAGGATGGTCTTAGGTGACCCCTGTGAAAGGGTCGTTTGACCGCCAAAGGGGTCATGACCCACAGGTTGAGAACCATGTAATGTCCAGACAGACAAACAAGCACTTCTTTTTCTGCTTGTATGTACTGTTCATATACTTCACTGTGCCTACCCCTGCACACTATGAATAAAATTTTATCTGTACATCTCAAAATCTCCAATACCCCCAGCTGCCTTCCCACTAGACTACTCTAACAGCCTCAAACACCTATGATCTCTTCCCTGTGGTATTTAATTACTGAAGTCAACAATTCACTGATTAGGTCATTCCACCCGTGATAATTTTCCTAGGCACCTGCTCTGTGCCAGGAATGGCAATGAATCCTGGGAAATAATCCTATATAATAAAAGCCTAATATACTGGTCGTCCGTTCAACCAATCAAAACGTAATATGCTAATGATATGCTAAGATCGTTCAACTGCTCGCTATGACGTGCACTGACCACCAGGGGGCAGACAGTCGAATGGTTGACCAGTTTCTATGATGTGCACTGACCACCAGGGGGCAGACACTCCAACTGGTAGGTTAGCTTGCTGCTGGGGTCCAGATAGGCCAGACATGCCCTGGAGCCCTCCTGTGGTCCTTCCCCGGCACTGATCGTGCAACGGTGGGGTCCCTCGGCCTGGCCTGAGCCCTCTCACAATCCGGGACCTCTCAGGGGATGTCGGAGAGCCGGTTCCAGCCCGATCCCGCAGGCTAGGCCGAGGGACCCCACTGGTGCATGAATTCGTGCACTGGAACTCTAGTAATTAATATATGTGATCACTCTTTGAGGAGCAGGCAGTTATTGGGCTGTAGGGCACTCGTCATCGGCTGCTTTCTTTACAGTTGTCATTGTAAGTACCTCATGGGCTCTTCCAGATTGTAAACCATTGTGAGATAGCTCCTGTTTTATCTAGCTATGTGTCCCTTTGAGCATCTGACACATTGCCTGCACACAGGAGGAACTTAGAAAATATTTGGTAAACAACTGAGTATGATGGAATCGGTCATACATGCACACATTTTTAATTCTGTCCTGTAAGTATGTTGCCTAATGCCCTAGACCAGTGGTCGGCAAACCGCGGCTCATGAGCCACATGCAGCTCTTTGGCCCCTTGAGCGTGGCTCTTCCACAAAATACCACGTGCTGGCGCACACGTACAGTGCGAAGTTGACTTAAAACTTTAAGTAAGGTTTATTAAGTTAATTTTAGGGAATGTTGTGGAGTGAAAGAAGATGTAGTGTCGAGGATTGAGAAAGGTATGTTGAGATGGTTTGGACATATAGAGAGGATGAACGAAAGGAGATAGACGAAACAAGTATACAAGACGAGTGTGGATGGGAGAGTTGGAAGGGGTCGACCTCAGCAAATGTACCTCAATAAGATTGAGGACGTTTTTAGCAAAGGCCAGCTTAGGAGTACCCTAATTAAGTTAATAAAACCTACCTATATAGTTTAAGTTTAAAAAATTTGGCTCTCAAAAGAAATTTCAATTGTTGTACTGTTGATATTTGGCTCTGTTGACTAATGAGTTTGCTGACCACTGCCCTAGATGGAGTTGGGTGCCCTTCCTGTGCTCTACCCAGCACTCCCACAATGCTATATATTTATCTCTATTAGAGTTAAACATAGTTGTTAAATATGATACATAGAAACTCAGAGTTAAATATAGATGAGAAAACAGAGGCCCATAAAAGGTGATGTTACTGTAAACATCCAATCTCATTTTTGTATGTATTATAAAAATAGAGATATTATAGTTTATGTATTTGATGATTACAGAAAAAAGGGCATTAAGTAGAATAAAGAGTTTATGTAAAGGCACATTATAGCCCCGTGAGAATAGAGGTTGCTCAAGTTAGTTAACAAAAGTTTATAAATACCTTATTCCTGTGATACTAACTCTGAAGAGTTAACTCTTTGTAAATTTGATGTTATATTTTGACTGTATACTTTATCTTAATCATGGCAACAGTAATTTAAACATATAATAAAACTTAAGCTAATTAAAATAAATTGTTTTAAAAACTGAAAGGAATAATCTAATTAAAATTAAACACGGGGCTCTCAAACTGTTATTATTAAAATGAAAGGGAATTAAAGTTTCATGAGTTATTGTTTATAATTCTAATATCTTTGAAACCCTTAGTACATAGTTTATTTGAAACTATAAACAGGTCAAATGATATATAAGTGCTTCTAAATAATATTCCAAGTAAAGTTCAATGTAAGGAATTTAAACAAAAGGAAAAAAAATTAAATTTCCAACATTTGAAGGTCTTACCTATTAATATTCTATTCTTCTTGATGCCACTTTTTACTTCATCATTAATCAAGTCTGTGAGCACCTGACACATCACATCGATGGAATCAAGGTGCTCTGGGCAGTCGTTAGATATTTTAAATCTGTCGAACCACACATTGGAGATTCCTCCTTTCATAGGAGTATAGGGTCTGTTTAAAACCAAAGAAAAGAAAAAGGGGATGACATTAAGGTAGATTTTTTAATTTCTAAAATCTAAGGTAGATTTTTTAATTTCTAGTGTTTTGAATTAATCATTTCAATTTCCTCCAAGTTTTATAAATTGAAAAATTCCTATTAAAAGCACCCCCATGTATATGGCATTAGCTCACCTATACGTATTGATTCCATTAACATTTACTAATACCAGTACATGTTTTAGTTTCTCCATCTTTAAGATTCATAAATTTTCCAAAAATCCTTACAAAAATTGAATTTTATATATATATATATATATATATCTTATATATATATAATGTATGTACATAGTATGTGTATATTTTTCATCAGATATACTATGTTTTTAAAATTTTCTGCATTATTTTTCCCCTTTAATGTAAGAATCAATATTTTAGTATACACAGCTAACTGAATGTTTGTCCATGCAAAATATTCAATACCCCAAGAGTGAAAAAGAATTCAGTGAAGTGCTTTTAAAAGTTGCTTAATTTGCAGCACTCAAGTATCAAAGGTGAGCTAATAATTTGGGTCTCAAATTGGGTGCTTTGTTGGACTTATAAGACATTTTATGTAATAAGATGCTCTGAATTGGTATCTTGTTGAACACGGTTACTCTTATAAAATTCTTTACATTTTTGTAAAGTTGGGATGGTTCCAGTACTAGTGAATCTTAACCCATTCACAGGATATTCATACTCTGAATGAAGTTAAAGTGCCAAAGGTACCCATCACGATGTGAAAGGAATGTAAACCAGTGATGACCACAGATGCAGAATTCCTCCTACATCTACTCCCTGGCCCATCCATTTGGGTCAGCTGCATACTCTCACCTCCAGAATCAGTGAGACAGTGTGAAAGGTACACCAGAGCAAAACATTGGAGGCTGCGAGACACCAGCTGAACCCTGATGGTGCTTCCCTTCATCTTCTCTAGTGAAACCCCGTGGAACCTCAGCGACCCCGGGAGCTATAAATATTGAATTCTCATTCTCTTATCCACTGTATCAAAAGGACCCTCAATCTGTGCAAATCTGCCTTGGGAAGCATCCAAGCTTTTAGACCAATGGGTAGGACTGAAGGGGGCAGGAGAGCGACACCATCATTATTCTGTATTGATCAGACCAATCCAAAATACATGGGCATCCACTTTGGGAGCCAGGAAATCAAGAGGAAGACATTTGGAAAGTTTCTCAGACAAATTGAAAGAAATCTGGAAATAAGAACTCATCTACACAGGATCTTTTATTTACTAAAATAGAACCATGTTATAAACATGACTTTGCAACATGCTTTCTAAAACTTGAATGTATATCTTGCCCATCTGGCGTGGCTCAGTGGTTGAGCATCGACCTATGAGCCAGGAGGTTGAGGTTCAATTCCTGGTCAGGGCACATGCCCAGGTTGTGGGCTTGATCACCAGTGTGGGGCGTGAAGGAGGCAGCTGATCAATGATTCTCTCGCATCATTGATGTTTCTCTCTCTCCTTCTCCCTTCCTCTCTGAAGTCAAAAAAAAATTTATTTAAAAAACACCCCACAACATTAAACAAAACAAAACTGGAAAGTATATCTTGAATATCCCTATAAAATGTTATATAAAAACCTAGCATTTTCTGTTTATGACGATACATGATATATATATATATCTGTGTGTGTATGTGTGTTGCTTTGTTATTTTTCATATAAATCTTATTTTTTGCACCATTTCTCTTCACCACTCTCACTCCCCCCACACCTTGCCCTTTACCCTAGGTTTTTCTGCCAAGGACTATTTGTATATTTATAACATCATTCGAGGGCCATACAAAATGATCAACTTAAAAATTAGCCTGTCACAGAAAACACCAAAGACTCCATCAAAAAAACTACTAGACTTAATAAATGAATTCGGCAGTGTAGCAGGTTACAAAATTAACACTCAGAAATCTATGGCTTTTTTATACACCAACTAGAGAACTGGTGCACGGATTTGCGCACCGTGGGGTTCCTCAGCCTGACCTGTGCCCTCTTGCCGCTCCCACTCATCCCAGCCCTGCTGCACCTACTGCTGCTGCTTGGTAGCGCGCTGCCACGGAGATGGGAGAGGCTCCTGCCGCCTCAGGGGAGCTTGCCAGCAGTGAACCTAGTGTCTGGTGCCTATCAGTCAGCTGAGCGGCGCTCCCACTGTTGGGAGCGCACTGACCACCAGGGGGCAGATGCTGCATTGAAAATCTGCCTCCTGGTGGTCAGTGCATGTCATAACGACCAGTCACTTAGGCTTTTATATATATACTAGAGGCCTGGTGCACAAAAATTTGTGCACTCGGGGGGGTCCCTCAGCCCGTCCTGTGCCCTCTCGCAGTCTGGGACCCCTCGGGAGATAACGACCTGCTGGCTTAGGCCTGCTCCCGGGTGGCAGAGGGCAGGCCCAATCCCTAGGTGCAGCCCCTGGTCGGGCTCAGAGCAGGGCCGATTGGGGAGTTGGGGCGCTGCCCGTCATGCACAGAGCAGGGCGGATCGGGAGGTTGCGATGCCACCCCTAGTCACGTTCAGGGTACAGCCGATTGGGGGGTTGGGGCACCGCCCCCTGTTACACTCAAGGCAGGGTCGATAGGGAAGTTGCGGCGTCACCCCCTGTCACGCACAGAGCAGGGCCAATCGGGGTTGGGGCGCTGCCCCCTGTCACGCACAGAGCAGGGCCCATCAGGGGGGTTGAGGCTCCGTACCCTGTCACGCACAGAGCAGGGCCCATCAGGGGGTTGGGGAGCTCCCCCCTGTCACGCACAGAGTAGGGCCGATAGGGGAGTTGGGGCACCGCCCCCTGTCACACCCAGAGCAGGGCGGATCAGGGGGTTGGGGCACCACCCTCTATCACCCACAGAGCAGGGCTGATCAGGGGGTTGGGGCGCCACCATTGTCACACTCAGGGCAGGGCCGATGGGGAGGTTATGGCTCTACCCCGTCACACATAGAGCAGGGCCCGGGGGGGAGGGGGGGCAGTTGGGGCGCCGCACCCTGTCACACACAGAGCCGCAGGGCCGATCAGGGGGGTTGGGGAGCTCCCCCCCTATCAGGCACAGAGCAGGGCTGATCAGGGGATTGGGGCGCCTTCCCCCTGTCACGAACAGAGCAGGGCGGATAGGGAGGTTGTGGCCCCGCCCCCTGTCACACACAGAGCCGCAGGGCGATCAGGGGGTTTGGGCGCTGCCCCCGTCACACTGATCCTGGTGCTGGGAGGCATATTACCCTTTTACTATATAGGATAGAGGCCTGGTGCATGGGTAGGGGCTGGCTGGTTTGCCCTGAAGGGTGTCCTGGATCAGGGTGGGGGTCCCCACTGGGGTGCCTGGCCAGCCTGGATGAGGGGATGATGGCTGTTTGCAGCTGGTCACACACTCTTCAGGGTGGGGGTCCCCACTGGGGTGCCTGGCCAGTCTGGGTGAGGGGCTGAGGGCTGTTTTCAGGCTGGTGGGTGACTGAAGCTCCCAACCGCTCCTTTTTTTCTTTTTTTTTTATTCTGGACCAAGGCCTCTGCTGCTGAAAGCAGGTATCTGGTTTGTTTCAGTTCTATAATCGAAACACTGTATCATCTCCAGCTCTGAGATCCCGGCCGGCTGAAAGCTGGTTTCTGGGGTTTTGTTTAGCTTCTATATTTGTTACAATGTTTCAAACTGCCAGCTAAGAGGCCGGCAAGGCAGGCGGGGAACATTGGAGTCCGCAGTCACTGGAGCAAGCAAGCCTCATGTTCGCTTCCAGCTGCCTGGCTGCCGGCCGCCATCTTGACTGGCAGTTAATTTGCATATCTCCCTGATTAGCCAATGGGAAGGGTAGCGGTTGTACGCTAATTACCATGTTTCTCTTTTATTAGATAGGATATATAGATAATGAACTCATAGAAAGAGAAACTAAAAAAAAAATCCAATTTATCATTGCACCAAAAAAAATTAAGATACCTAGGAATAAACTAAACTAAGGCTGTAAAAAGACCTGTAGTTGGAAAACTACAGGACGTTGAAAAAAGAGATAGAGGAAGACATAAACAAATGGAAGTATATACCATGTTCATGGATAGGTAGAATCAACATCATTAAAATGTCCAGACTATCCTACCCAAAGCAATTTATAGATTCAATGCAATCCCCATTAAGATACTAAAGGAATATTTCACAGACCTAGAACTAACTTTCCAAAAATTCATAAGGAATAAAAAAAGACCCCAAATAGCTGCAGCCATCCTGAGAAAGAACAAAGTTGGAAGGATCACAATACCAGATATCAGGCTGTATTACAAAACCACTGTCCTTAAAACTGCCTGGTACTGGCACAAGAACAGACATATAGATCAATGAAACCAAACAGAGAACCCAGAAATCAACCAAGCCATTATGCTCAATTAATATTTGACAAAGGAGACAAGAGCATACAATGGAGTCAAGACAGTCTCTTCAATAAATGGTGTTGAGAAAATTGGACAGCTATATGCAAAAAAATGAAACTAGATCACCAACTTACACCATACACAAAAATGAACTCAAAATGGATAAAGTACTTAAACGTAAGATGGGAAACCATAAAAATCTTAGAAGAAGCCATAGGCAGCAAAATATCAGACATATGTCGTAGCAATATCTTTAGCAATACAGACACCATGGCAATGGGAACTAAGGAGAAAATAAACAAACGGGACTACATTAAAATAAATAGCTTCTTGCTCAGCAAAAGAAACCATCAACAAAACAACAAGAAAGCCCACTGCATGGGAGAACATATTTGCCAATGTTATATCCGATAAGGGTTTAATCTCCAACATTTACATGGAACTCATACAACTCAACAAAAGGAAGATAAACAATCCAATCAAAAAATGGGCAAAGGACCTAATAGGCCCTCTGAGAAAGAGGACATACAGAAGACATATGAAAACATGCTCAAAGTCACTAATCATCCGAGAGATGCAAATCAAAACAACGAGGTACCATCTCACACCTGTCAGAATGGCTATCATCAACAAATAAAAAAATGACAAGCTGGAGAGGATGCGGAGAAAAAGGGACTCTCTTGCACTGCTGGTGGGAATGCATACTGGTGCAGCCACTGTGGAAAACAGTATGGAGTTTCCTCAAAAAATTAAAAATGGAACTCCCATTTGACCCAGTAATCCCACTTCTAGGAATATATCCCAAGAAACCAGAAACACCAATCAGAAAGGATATACGCACCCCTATGTTCATAGCAGCACAATTTACAATAGCTAAGATTTGGAAATAGCCTAAGTGCCCATCAGCAGATGAGTGGATTAAAAAACGGTGGTACATCTACACAATGAAATACTACGCTGCGATAAAAAAAAGAACTCGTACCATTTGCAATATCATGGATGGACTTGGGGAGCATTATGCTAAGCAAAATAAGCCAGTTGGAGAAAGATAAATATCACATGATCTCACTCATTTGTGGAATATAATGAACAACATAAAGTGATGAACAAAAATAGAGCCAGAGAAAAGAAATATTTTAGAATATAATAGAAGTAATACTGTTATTTGCAGTTTTTAATATTTCCTACAACTTTTGTGATATTATACTATGTTAGTACAGTTTTGGTAATATTATATTTAAAATCTTTTTTTTCTTGAAATATTAATGTTTATTGCATGTAATATAATTATATTTAAAAGTTTTTCTTGAAATATTGTTTATTGCATGTAACATATTTAAAATCATTTTTCTTGAATTATTAATGTTTATTGCATGTAAATTATTATATTTAAAATCATTTTTCTTGAAAAAAATTAGCCTGCTATATTTCATCAAATATTTAATTAACTCACCTCTAATGCCTTGTCAGGCCCAGACCAAATGATTTTGCGGACTGTACACAGCCCATGGGCTGGACATTCCCCAGCCCTGCACTAGGTAAACCATTTTTATTATCTAAAATATATACTTGAATGTTTTTCTTGTATGTACATTAAAATAAGCATCTTGTCAGGACACTTCTTAGAGCACTATTGCTTTTCAAAAATTAAACAGCCTATTTGGTTTTCTTGTGTGCCTTTTCTCTTTACCTCATGGAAATCTTTCCACCGGCTATAGTTGTACCCCATCATTTTAAATGGCTATGTAATCTATCTATGTAAAGCCTAAGCAACCGTTATGACCAGACGACCAGTCAGTAGCTATGATGTGCACTGACCACAGGGGGCATACGCTCAACGCAGGAGCTGTCCCCTGGTTGTCAGTGCGCTTCCACAGCCAACCTCCTGTGGTCCCTCCCCCTGGCTGGCAGGCCCCGATCGGCCCCGATAGGGACTGGGCGAGATGGCCCTGATAGGGACTGGGTGAGATGGCCCCGATTGGCCCTGATCACTGACCAGGCCGAGGGACCCCACCTGTGCATAAATTCGTGCACCGGGCCTCTAGTATCTTATGATAAACATGGTCCACAGTGTAGTCAACCATCCCCCTACTAATTGGCATTTATTTGGTACTCAAGTTTTAGCCACTAAGAATGTTACATTAAATATATTTGTATATGTGTTTTTATCTACTGGAACTTTTATTCCTATGAAAGAGTCTAAAAACAGGTCTGCTGGATTGAAAGGTATAATTTTTATCTTAAAAGGTGTTTTAAAGTAATTTCCATAAAGGCTCTAAGTCAGTGGTTCTCAACCTTCTGGCCCTTTAAATACAGTTCCCCATGTTGTGAGCCAACCATAAAATTATTTTCGTTGCTACTTCATAACTGTAATGTTGCCACTGTTATGAATCGTAATGTAAATATCTGATATGCAGGATGGTCTTAGGCGACCCATGTAAAAGATTCGTTCGACTGCCAAAGGAGTCGCGACCCACAGCTTGAGAACCACTGCTCTAAGTTAACCTTTCAACAGGAAAAGATAATAGCCTTTTGCCCACAGCCCTAAAAGCATCGGTGCTAACACCCTTTAAAATGCTACCTCTGAAGGGTATCAACTATCGTTTTAAAATCAACTTTATGGAGGAATAATTTAAAGATATAAAAGTACACATTTTAAGTATATAGTTCAAAGACTTGACAATGTAACCACCACTGCCACAATGATACAGAACATTCCCTTTCTCAGAAAACCCCTTCATGTCTCTTGGCAAGCGATTTGCATTCCCTTCCCAGGCAACCACTGGGGATTTTCTCTCTACAGATCAGTGCTGCCTCTTCTAGAACGCCACACACATGGAATTACCTGGTCATATCATTTGCTTGTTTCTACTGTGCTTTTAAGTTTTTAGTAATTTAGAAGAGTGCTTTATTATTGGCACTTAAATATATAAAATACCAGTATATTTCACAATCTAGAACAAATACTCCAAAAATTTATATGGAACCTATAAAGACCCAAATGGCTGCAGCAATCTTGAGAAAGAAGAACAAAGTTGAACACAATACCGGATATCAAGAAACCCAAAACACCAATCAGAAAGAATGTATGTACCTCTATGTTCCTAGCAGCATAATTTACAATAGCTAAGATCTGGAAACAGCCCAAGTGCCCATCAGTAGATGAGTGGATACAAAGCTACTGTAATCAAAATAGCATTGTATTGGCACAAGAACAGGTAATAAATCAATGGAATGGAATAGAGACCCCAGAAAGTGACCCCAAGCCATTACACTCAATTAATATTTGACAAAGGAGGAAAAACATACAATGGAGTTAAGACAGTCTCTTCAATAAATGTTGCTGGGAAAATTGGACAGATACATGCAGAAAAATGAAACTAGACCACCAACTTACACCATATTCAAGAATAAACTCAAAATGGATAAAAGACAAATATAAGTCGTGAAACCATAAAAATCCTAGAAGAAACCATAGGCAGCAAAAACTCAGACATCTCTTATAGCAATATGTTTATGGATATATCTCCGAGGGCAAAGGAAACTAAGGATAAAATAAACAAATGGGTCTACATCAAAATAAAAGGCTTCTGCACAGCAAAAGAAACTGTCAACAAAATGGAATGGGAGCCCACTGTATGGGAGAATGATACATCTGATAAAGGTGTAATATCCAAACTATATAAGGAACTCATACAACTTAACAAAAGGAAGATGAACAATCCAATTAAAAAATGGGCTAAGGACCTAAATAGACATTTCTCCAAGTGGCCATAAAAATGGCCGAGACATGAAAAAAATGCTCAAAGTCACTAATCATCAGAGAGATGAAAATTAAAACAATGAGATATCACCTCACACTCATCAGAATGGCTATCATCAACAAATCAACAAATGACAAGTGCTGGCAAGCATGTGGAGAAAAGGGAACCCTACTACACTGCTGGTGGGAATGCAGACCAGTGCAGCCACTATGGAAAGCAGTATGGAGTTTCCTCAAAAAATTAACTCTGGAACTGCCATTTGACTCAGTGATCCCACTTCTAGGAATATATCCTAAGAAACCCAAAAATACCAATCAGAAAGAATGTATGCACCTCTATGTTCCTAGCAGCATAATTTACAATAGCTAAGATCTGGAAACAGCCCAAGTGCCCATCAGTAGACAAGTGGATAAAAAAGCTGTGGTACATTTACACCACGGAATACTATGCAGCAGTAAAAAAGGATCTCTTACCCTCTGAGACAGCATGGAGGGACCTGAAGAGTATTATGCTAAGTGACATAAGCCAGTCAGAGAAAGACAAGTATCAGATGATCTCACTTATATGTGGAATCTAGTGAACAAAATAAACTGATGAATAAAATAGATCCAGAGACACAGAAGCATGGAACAAACTGTGAAATCTCAAAGGGAAGGTGGGGGAGGGTGGAACATATGGAACACAAGATTTTCTTCTGATTGTTTTCGTTTTTACATTTAAATCTTGAATTTTTCTGGTATATATTCGTGCATAAAGTGACTAAGGGTTCAAGTTAATCTTTTATATGGATAGTCAATTGGGCCTATAGGTACAACTATTAAAGAAAAAAACAAACACCTTCCCTCACAAAGGCAAAATTCCATCTTTGCTATTTATTTAATTCTATAGTTCTGAGTTAGCTAGTCTCTCTCACCCAGGTTCTATGAGAGAATTAAGCTCTGATGCTTAATACATACACTATGTATAATAAATGGCTTCTCTCTAATGCATCTAGAATGGTGCTAGTTCCATACTGTCCTTGGGAAAACCAAGAAAATAGTTACTCAAATCATTTTTTTGTGTTTTGAGATTCAGGTGAAAACATGAGTTGAGAAGGCTCTATTCTTGTTGCTGTTCTACTGCTCTACACTGCGTTAGGGTCCTACCAACTACATTTCAGTGGTTTCCCAGTATGCTCTGAGGGGGTAATATAGATCCCCTCTCCTATCATCAGCACCTGACTTGTCCTGCCTATTCTCAGGCATCCGTTCTTCTTTACCCACCTAAAAAAATTATCAAATATTTAGTCAATTTTAAAATAATTTAAAATAATTCTCCTTAAAAAAATCCTTGTGGGATTTTAATGAATCTTGCATGACTGCCTGGGAATTTGCATTTTATGACATAGGTCTGAGAGGGGAGATTTTTGCAGACTAGTTTCTCCCAGGACTGGCCCATTCTGATGCTCATCTAAGGGTCCTCCTGCCTCGGTCCCAGGCTCTCAGTGGTGCAGAGATCAAACCCTGCACTGGCTCATACTGGGGCTCCAATGGAGCCTAAATTCTCTCGCACTCCTGCAACCCTCCTGACCTCAGAAGCCTCTGTTCAAGAGTGGTAAATAAAGTGGAATCAGAAGGGGAGAGAAGATTGAAAGCATTCAAGCCTCTCACATCCCAGAATCCCTTTCTCAGGATTAACTTTCTTCAAGTCCTCTGAAAATGAAGGCAGGTACTTTCCACCTCGTATTAACGTCACTGCCAGACAAAATGAAATTCCAGACTGGATTCAATTTGTCATGAAAACCACAGTGATCTTCTGAATGAAAACTGAACATATCACTCACTTTAAAGGTGAATTCGACGGTTATTCGCTTGAATTATTTCTACTTCCCTTTTCATTTTATTCTGCTCTTTCTCTAAGTGTTTATTTGTCTGCCTAAGCACTTAAGTAAGGATGATATCATAGGCTAAGATATGAATCATTCTGGGAACTCAGCCATTAATAGAAAAAATGACACTCATTTAACTTTTTGTCTCTGACAGTGCCTTACTTAATTAGGGATTGATGCTCCATGGAGGTGAAATCCCAATGTAAGTTTTACTAATATGGTTGCTTTTGGTTCTATTATCTAAGAAAATTAAAATTCTGTTCAAAGAAGATAATGGTAAAATTTACTGAGGCAAGGAATACTTTAGAACTTTTCTGTTGTGAAAACGTAATCAAGAATAATTCTAAGATGTTAGAATAACTGTTAAATAAAGCATAAAAGTAAGATTGTTTTTTAAAACAGCTAACAAACTGGTACATATGTTATACTCATTTACCTTCCTCAAATAAATCACTTTATTAGCTGGTATAAAAGAGCTCAGACATTACCACAATAAATAAATATGTTAGGCAGAGAACATCTGTGTGGCTCCTAAATCAATCAATCAATCAAACTATTACACACTGGCAAAATATTAAGCTGGAATAAAATGCCCAGAGTTGACAGCAACAAAAAAAGAGTTGACATTCAGCCTGATACCAAGTTCTGTTTTGATCTTTGTTCCCTACAAGTCATAACATCGAAAGTTCATTCATAACCTTTAAGATAATGTCATCTGACTCAGTTTTCCTCTCTATCCTCATTTCACGGTGCTTGCCCAGTGTCCACACTCCCCTCCTGCTTTCCTTCAAACAGGACAGCTCGTTCCTGATCCAAGGGCTTTGCATTTGATATTCCCCTAGCTGGAATGCTCTTTGCCACATCCCTGCATGGCGGGCTCAACCCAACTGTCACTACCACAGGGGAACCTTCTTTGACCCTACAATTTACAGTGTATCTCCCTTCCACCCTATAATGCAGACATATAATCTCCCTATCCCATTATCCTACTTAACTGTACAGAATGTATCACTATTTGAAATTAATATACTTAATTTCTCTCTCCTTTTTTCTATTTCTGTATGAGTTCCCTAAGAGTGGGGACTTACTTTCCTAAAGGGATATCCCCAGTGCCAAGAACAAATATTTGCTGAATAATGGATGTCAATAATCATTCATGTCACTTGGATAATTTGTATCAGCTAGAAATAAGAAAATATCTAAAACTTTTATTTTGCTCTGAATTTCTTTTCCCTTTAATTCTTCTAAAATCCATATTCTAATTTCTAGGAAAAGGTCAATTTTTCTTTTGTTGCTTTTTCAAAAAAGAACATGTTTCTAAGAAAACAAGTTTTTACATACTAATAAGTATTTAAATATGCTGTTTACTAACCAAACAAGTAAAGCTATTTTGAAGACCTAAATCAAAAGTGCCTAACACTGTTTTGGAAAACATGTTTAATGAAAAATATAAACATGCAATTCATGTGAAAAAACAGTGAATCAAAAAGTAGAAGCACTATGCAAAACTTGTAACTTAAAAATTTTTTTAAAACACCAAGAGAAACTACATATCATCATATAAATTATTAATGGCTTGTTAAAAAATTGTTATTATTTTTTAAATGGAAATTCTAATGAACTCAAACCAAGAAAAACTCTAATTACAAATACAATTAAAGTATGTCACAGAAATAAAAATATTTATTGAGCACTTCAGTTAAATAGAGTCCAAATTAACATAATGAAAAAATGAAGCAATATTTTCCATTTAAATCAACACAATAAGCTAATTGCTGACTTTTACTTAATATGCTCCTAACTGAGCTGATTAAAACTATTAAGTAAGACTAAGGAAAGCAATACCTTATAGCCAAATGGCACTTTACAATTTAATCAGAACATACTGATATGCTTTAACAGACCACAACGGGGTAAATATAATATGCTACTGTTCTCCTCTTTAAATTCTTTCAAGTATGTGTCACATATTATTTGAAAGCAAATATTATAACCTTGTTTGATAGAGTTTTCAGTTTGCAGATGATATACATATGACAAGTATAACATAAAGAGGGGAGGATAAAGGATTCTGTATGGCTGTAAGGTTTCTATATTTCATGTAAAGTGATTAAAAAAACAACAACACTAAATAGGTAAAAGCTTTGATAAATATCTTATACCCCTTAAGCAATAAGGAAAAAATTAAGAATAGATAAATGAACATGGAGTATTAAAAAAATTCAAATAATAATAAAAGAAAATGGAAAGAGAAAAGCAGAAAATAAACAGACTTAAATGCAAACATATCAATAGTTACATTAAATGCAAATGGTCTAAATAAATACTTAAAAGACAGAGACTATTTAGATTGCTTAAAAAAAAATAAAGCCCAAATAAATATTGTCTATAAGAAACCCACATTAAATATAATGATATAGATAGGTTAAAGGTAAAAAGACGAAGAAATACATACTATGTAACACTCCTCAAAGGAAAGCAAAAGGATGGAAAAACAGTATAACGTAGGAAGGCAGATATACACTATATTATTATTAAACAAAGTACATGTCATGTCCAGGTATTAGTAGGGATAAAAATTCCCATTTTATAATATAAAAGTAGCTACTAATGAGGAAGACAACAATCCCACACAGGCACACACCTAATAATATCACTTAAAAACATACCTAGAGAAAGAACTAAGGGAAGGAACAGACTAATCTATAATCATAATTGGAGATTTTAATACCCATTCTTCAGTACCTAATAAAACAATTTAGGAGATTCCAAAATGTTGTAGAGTAAGTGGAAGCTACTCTGACACTCTCCCAGGACCAAACTGGAAATACAATTAAAATACAGGAGAACTACCATGAAAATTCAGCTGAAGATTCGCTGGAGAGAACCCTGATAACCAAGGACGGAAAATGGAGACTGCAAGGAGACTGGTAGGAAGTGCACCAATGGGAAAGGGGTGGCTGGGCTCCTGCACACAGCAGCTGAAGGTCTGGAGAAATCTCAGCTGCGGGGGAGCAATCTGCAGGGCCAGGAGAAGTGGAGTCCTGTAGGCCATGCTTGAGACAAAGTTTAAGATAAGAGCTCCAGAGAACGCTTTACAAAGAGGGAATAAATTACTCACCTCTCAAAACTTGGCCCGACAGTGTAATCACCAAATAAATAAAGTCTTTTTAAAAAGGTATCCCAATTTAAAATACAGAATTAAGCTTAAAGAATGTGTAGCCGGTACATCTATATATGTATGCTGTATGCCAAAGAGCTATCCTGAGCATTGAGATCAATTACTGCTTACCTGGCAGGAGCTGTTGGATAAATAATTTTTATGTGTTGGAATGTTAAATCTTGATTTAAAACCTGCTTGATCCACCTTCTCAATCCTTGTCCAGAATCACCTGATGAATAAAAAAAATCTAGATTAGGATAAAACATTTTGACAATACGGTGTATTTAAAAACTGTCTAAAACTTTCATGTCATACAGAGGATGGAACAAGGAAAAAAAAATCTCCATACATAAAAGTAACTGCAGAAACTGATTTATCAATATGAACTGATCAGGCATCAATGGGTAGGAATAATTTTGATTACTCCTAATTTCACCATTGATCACTTTAAAGACTTTATTTAAGCTTGAGTTGTAAGTTTCCTCATTTCTTTAAAGGTTATAATAGGAACAAATAAATGAAGTAAATAAATTTTTTTAAATAAAAATTCTATTTTGTTCTGACTTTAAATAACCATTTCTTATCTTTACTCTTAAAGATAGTTAATTCCTGTCGAAACTGGTTTGGCTCAGTGGATAGAGCGTCTGCCTGCAGACTGAAGGGTCCCGGGTTCGATTCCGGTCAAGGGCATGTACCTGAGTTGTGGGCACATCCCCAGTGGGGAGTGTGCAGGAGGCAGCTGATCGATGTTTCTCTCTCATCGATGTTTCTAACTCTCTGTCTCTCTCCCTTCCTCTCTGTAAAAAATCAATAAAATATATTTTTAAAAAAATAGTTAATTCCTAAAGTGCTTATAAACTTTTATAGTTGGAACAACCAAAAACTATTTTCTTGGTTAAAATAATAAAATCCTTCAAAAGGGGTATTCAGCATGTTTGTATTTTTAAACTCAAGAAATTAGAATTTAATTTTGAGAACATGTTTACATGACCTAAAATAATGATTATATGTTCCAAGGCTAAAAAATCACCAAAATTCATGCAAGAATAAATGTATGTGTATATCCATTAAAAAAAATGAATATAGCCCATCTTATACTATCCTGAAGAGGAAACTTAAACGGTAACAACTTTAATTTTTTAATCAATCAATTCAGTAAGACATCAATTCAAAAAACACCTACTGAATACCTATTAATGTATCAGGCACTGTGTTCACTGCTAGAGGCAGTGATGGGAAGGTGAGGGGGGAAAGAACCCTTATCCTCCTGGAGTATAAGTTCAGTGTTGGAAACGGACATTAGTCCAATAATCATATACATGTATGTGAAAGACATGTAACCACTGCAAAAACGAGACGTGTGGTGCTGCCAGGGTTTACGGTCTTCAGAAATGACCCCGTTAAGGAGTTCAGGAGTAACTTCGCTGGAATACAAGCTCTGCAAGGATCATTCTGTGTTTTATCCACTGAGTCACCTGTTCACTTAATGCTTACAACAGGACTGACACAAACCGGGCGTCCCACGGGTAGTTGTGGAATGGTGTGAACCCAAATCTACAGGATGGTGGGAAGAGCATCTCAGATACAGCATAAGGCCAACGCGAAGACCCTCCTTAGGAAGGAGCAGTATGACATCTAAGCACTGAATAGCAGAAAATGAAAGGAAGAGCAGTGAATGGGAGATGAGGTTAGAGACACCCATTTAAAAATAACTGTAATAAAGAGTTTGGCTGGCCTTTGTCCCCAGTTCCTAAGAGAGAGGTAACCTCTAAACCCTTAGAATTTCCTGAGCGATTAGAGTGTCTTTGTTATTCATGGACGGGCCCGCAAACCACAGGATAGTTTCACTAAGATGACTCAGGGTGGGAGCTGGCCAGCCAGAAAGACCAACCATGTGATTAGAAGGTTGGGGCTTTGAACCATATGATATCAGTCTGACCTCCAGGGAATAGAGGAGGCTGGAGATTTGCGTTCAACGCCAAATCAATCATGTCTATGCAATAAAACCCAAATAAGAGCTCTGGATAAAAAGCTCAGGTGAAACTCCCTTTGTGACAATATTCTTTTGAGTATTGTCATACCTCAGTGCTGGGAGTTAATTCATTACTGAGGATGACAAAAGATTCAGGTTTAGAACCGTCCCAGGCTTTCCCTATACGGTTCTTCTTTTGGCGGGTTCTAACTTGTATCCTTACGCCATAATAAAGCTGTAATTATAAGAAAATAAATGCGGCTAGAGAAGCTGAAGGACATATATTACAGTGTCATCTGGGAAGCTGAACAAATCCTGAGAGCATAGAGAAGCTAGGAACAAATCCTGAGAGCATAGAGAAGCTAGGAATATTTTTTGGCAGGAAGGTGGCTCGCCTCTAAGGATCACCCTGGAAACTGTGAAGACAGAACTGAAGGACAAAAGATGTGGGAGACCAGTTAGGAGGCTACTGTTCAGGTGACAGATACTTAGACGAGGGGAACAGCAGTGGAGTATACAGAATTAGGAACTAGAGATATTAGGAGCTAAAATTAACAGAAATTGGCAAGATATGGGGGGGAGGGGGTTTCAATGGTGAAAGGTTTCAAGGCTGATGGTGAGGCTTTTGGCCAGGACACCTGGTGAACAATATAGTGCAGGGACAGGAAATGCATGGAGCAGCTACTCCTTATTCCTGCTTTTTTTTTTTTAATAGAACGTACTATCTCCTACTATATATTTCCTCCTGTAAACTCCAGGGGAGCAAGGATTTGTTTGCCTTGTTCATTGCTGTACACCCAGAGCTGAGAACAGTCCTTACACAGAGTGGCCATGTAACAGGTACTTCTTGAATGAGTGGATTAATGAATTAGTGATTACTAGGCTATTGGAGAAACATGTCTGGAGCTCAACGGTGACCTAAAATGGAGATGCACATCTGTGCTTCCTGTATTTAGGTAAAAATAGAATCTGTGGGCTTGTATGGAGGTTAGCCCAGGGAGAAAAATGTAGGATGAGAAGAGGACCTAGGACCAAATATTGAGGAATCTCAACATTAATAGCCAGAGGAGGACGAGGCTGCAAAATAAACCAGAAGAAGCGAACAGAGGTAGAAAGAACCAGGACAGTGTTTCAAGAAAGCCGAATGCTGCTGACAGTTCAAATAAGAGGAGACTGAAAAATGTCCATTACTTAGCAACCCTGGCAACTTTAAGAGCCAACCCAATCGGTTGGCCAAGGCTCACTGAGATAGGCAGGCTACTCCCTGGGCCCAGCTGGCAGGAAGCCAAGACCTTCCCTTCTCCTTACAACCAATCATCACCAGACTGAAGTACACTGCTGCCTGTAACATTTATTTTGTGTGTGTTTTTTGGCAGGGGGCGGGGTGGGGGCGGAAATTAAGTTTTTTTTCCCCTTGTTCACACATGAACACTAGCAAGAAAGACTATCCTTTCCTGACCTCCCCTCATTAAACTGCTAAAGAAACATACCCCTGGGTAGAGATATAACATGATACTGAGACACGTGACACATAAAGCATGTAGTCACACTGCGCAAGCACCAGAAAAACCTGGCCTCTACATCCTTAGCCGTCACTTTCCCCACCTAAGCCCCTTTAAACTTCTCCCTGCCTTTGTTCGAGGAGCAGCCGTGTTCTTTCCCTTGGTGGTGCTGGTTTCCTTGTGCACAAGTAAACCTCCTTTCTCTACATTGGTTTCTGGTGAGCGCTTCTGATTTCTATTCTGGGCAATAACAAGAACCCAGCGTGAGAGGGGTAGGACTCTCACCTGTGACCGGCAAGGCCTGGGTTCAATTCTCAGACAATGTACCAGGCTCTGCATTCGTTTCTGGTGATCTCTCTCCCGGGAGATCGCAAGAATCCAGGGTTTCAGTGACGTGACATGACCATATGTGGAGAAAGCAAGACATGCACAGTTTGGGCCTGCATGAACCTTGTAACTACTGTGGAGTACAGACATTAAATTAGGTCATTACAAATATCATGAACACCACTGAACTACAGTGTCCTAAGGAAATATATAACAGTGTATTAATGTCATCTGGGAAGCTGAACAAAGCTAGTTAACTATCATTTGTTTTCATCGTCCTGAGAAAAAGTACTTCTTTGGTATTTTAGTAGCAGGAAAGGCTCAAATTGATTTGGCTTTATATAACTTCCACTCCCTCCCATTCCTTCTATGGCTGCCATAAGTATTCTAGAAGAGAACCCCAAACTCTTAAGATTAAAACAAAACACCAGAAATGTGCCTCTAAATTCTTTTCATCAACCTTGAAAAGCAAAGCTGCATGCTACAGAACAACACCCATCCACCCAGTCGCCAAGTCCCCCTTTTAAGCCAGCACCTTATTCCAAGAGCATGGTAAAGCTATTAAAACTGGTTTACCCATATTTGGATTAACCAGAAGCCACACATCTCCTATCCCATAACCACAAATACCCAAGTTCAGTGTAAAATCATACTCCTAATAAGAGTTTTATTCGCTAAATGGAGCTCAAAATGTACAGAAATTGCATTTTAGTTGTAAAATGGGCAGAACTCGTTGGATAAATTCTTTAAGTACAAAGGGAAAAACATTTATATATATACATACACACACACACACACAAACACACAATGGACAACTCAGAGCTATATAGTTACAAGTTTTCAGAGCTATAAAGCTACAGGTTTTTAAAATGTCATCAATCTTGAAACTGAAAAAAAGCTAAGAATAGTTCATTTAAGCAAACTGGCCCAAGGAAAAACAGAACAAAAGCCTAGGAGCGTTACCTAAAAATACTGTAAAATAATCAACTTACGAAAAGGAGTATGGTGCTGGGGGGTTTCTGGGCGCTCATCAACGAAGACCCTTGGAGCCCTGAGCAAAATCAGTAATAGTCGCCCCCCTGTTACCTTGAGACACCTCACCTTCTAATTATGCTCCATCAGTCAAGTCTTTCCCTTTAAATGTCGTGGGCCCTTTTCTATTTCCAAAACGAAACATCCTATCCGTGGTCGGCAAACTTCGGCTTGCGAGCCACATGCGGCTCTTTGGCCCCTTGAGTGTGGCTCTTCCTAAGCCTTAGGAGTATCCTAATTAAGTTAATAACAGTGTACCTACCTATATAGTTTAAGTTTAAAAAAATTGGCTCTCAAAAGAAATGTCAATCGTTGTACTATTGGTATTTGGCTCTGTTGACTAATGAGTTTGCCGACCACTGTCCTAGTTCAATTTCTGTGTGTGTGTGTGTTTCACCTTACCTCTCCAGAACACTGATCCTGGCCTCAGACAGCTCTCTGTTCGAGCCCCAGCTCCTCCACTACTTAAAGGTGATAGCATCCACGTGACCCGAGGCCCGCTGCTCAACCAACTGAGACTCATTTCCAAAATGACAAGCCTTCCACCCGGGCCTGTTCCCAGGTGCCTCGCGAACCCCCTCCGCCATCCAGCCACCATCCTCCTGAAGGCGACCTAAGTCTCAGCTCCAAGGCCACGTTCCCAGCCAAATCGCTGGAGCCCTTCACCCTCCAAAAGCCTTTAAAAAAGGGCCAAACCCGCAGCTTTCCCCTCGCAATTCCCTGGGCAGTAAACCAGGCACCATCTTGTGACACCTCCCCCCTCCCCCCTTCACAGCTGACTCAAATGAATTGAATTGTTTTTTTAACTTGAGGCAGGCGGCCCCCTGCGAACACTGGCTGCATCTCATTTCTTAAACAACTCCCCCCACCCCCAAAAAACAGCCCCCAAAAAACAGAAAACCCCAAAACTAAACACCATCTCCCAAGAGCTTACCCTGGGCCAAGCACTAGGGACGCAAAGACTAAAACAAGGCTCCTTACTCCCCGAAAAGCTCAACATCCAGAGGGGAAGACAGACACGAGTGTGAATTACCGAGGAGTTTCAGAAACCTACAGAATGAAGGACACGATGCCAAAGGCAGGCGGACTTGGCTTTGTGCTGTACCTTGGGGTGCTTGGTGACAGCAAGGGGGGTGGGGGTGAAGGTGTTGGGAAAGGAAGTGGGGGGGGGGGAGCAGGAAAGAGATGAATAAAAATTATTTACGTTAACTGTGAGTCTCAATGGCCTACATCCCTGTGGGAGGCCGGAGGGAGCCATGGCAGGGAACCCACTGCTGCTGGAACCCGCAATCCCTCATGGACACCTGTTGCGGACGGAGGGCCGGACACCTAGGCCGGAAGCCAGGACGCAGGGCCGGTGACCCCAACAGAGAAGAAAGGAAGGCAAAGGGGGGCACCTGGGGCCCGGTGACCACGCTGCCCGCCTGTCCACGGAAGCGGGGCTACCGAGGGGCAGCCGCCCTCTCCGAGTCCGCCGGGCCCTATGGGGGAGCGGGGCCCGGCGCTGGCTCCGGCGGGGGCAACACTGGGGGGCAGGGTGGGAGGCGCGGGGAGGGTGTTCCCAAGGGGCAGGAATCAAGGACGTAAAACTGGGATCCACCTGAGCCGTGCAGGAAAATGAGGGAGGCGCTGTGCCTCCCCGCCGGCGACACCACGCACCGCTGCAGGCGAACTGACCCCGACACGGCCGCCATGGCTGCAGCCCCGCC
>NW_005871181.1:648270-659124 GCF_000147115.1 Myotis lucifugus
CGCGGCAGGCCTGGCGCTGTCCCGCCTCTGGGTCAAGTCTGCAGCCAGCAGTTCTGTGGATGCTGTGAGTTCTTTTTTTGGCTAAGAATGGTTTTATAAAGGAGACAGCTTCGGTGAGGGCAAGGAATATGTATATATATATATTTTGCTGTAGGATTTTAAGCTGAAATCCTAAACTCAGGATTTTTGTGTGTTTTGTTTTGTTTGGGAATATATCGGTGTTCGTATGTTTAAAATGGAACAGGTATCCACATATCTTACCCTCTACTTTGGAGCTTGAACAAGATGTAGCTAGCTAGCTATTTATACTCGGGGTACAATAGCCATATAATAATAACTCTTTGTATAGTTAAAAAAATTAGTTTACAAAGCAAATCTAATTTAAAGAGGGGCCATTTCACACCGGTGGATTATTGAAAGAAATGGAAAATAAACGTAGGCCATGGTGTGGAAAACTTGGAATCCTGCACATTGTTGATGGGATTGCAGAATGGTGCAGCAGCTATGGAAATAGTTTGGCAGTTCCTCGAAAAGTTAAACAGAATTACCATACGATCTTATTTCGCTTCGAGATGTAAAAACAAAAAGAAAAACACACACAAAGAACATGAAAGCAGGGCCGCAAACAGATACGTGTACACCAGTGTTGATGGCAACATTATTCACAAAAACCCACCCAAATGTCCGTCCATGGGTTAATGGAAAACAAAATGTGGCATAGACATACCATGGAATATTATTCAGCCTTAAAAAGGAATGAAATTTTGATACGTGCTATAATGTAGATGAACTTTGAAAACATTAAGTGAAGTGAGCCAGTCTCGAAAGGACAAATATTGTGTGATTCCAGTTACATGAGGTTTCTAGGGTAGACAGTTTCATAAAAGACTGAAAGTAAGGTAGTGGTTACCAAGGTCTGAGGGGAGGGAAGAATGGGGAGCTACTCCTTAATGGCTATAGCCACTGAACTATATACTTAAAAATGGTCCAAATGGATAATTTTTAAAAATACATATTTTATTGATTTCAGAGAGGAAGAGAGGGAGTGAGAGATAGAAACATCAATGATGAGAGAGAATCATTGATCAGCTGCCTCCTGCACGTACCCTTCTGAGGATCGAGCCTGCAACCCGGGCATGTGCCTGACTGGGAGTCAAACCATAACCACCTGGTTCATGGGTTGAGGTTCAACCACTGAGCCACAATGGTTGGGCCAAATGGATAATTTAAAGTTATGTATATGTTATCATATTTTGTAAAAGCACTCCTTCCCCCCAAATAGAATTACAGTGGGGCCTTGACTTACGAGTGTCCCAACTAACGAGTTTTTTGAGATACCAGCTGTATCTCGGCTGATTTTTTACATTGAGTTGATAGAGTAATTTGAGTTAACGAGCTCCTTAACGGGCTCGGTCTCGGAACGAATTAAACTCGTAAGTCAAGGCCCCACTGTACTTTCTATGTAAATATCTAACCACAGACATCTTTTAATACTGAGTGCTGTAGCCCTAGCAGGTGGCTCTTACCTCGTGTAAAATTCTAAACAACCCAGTGGAACTTTAAGTGCCATTAAACACCTGACTTCCATTCACTGTCGTCTACATCATATTTAAGCAATTACAACTTACCTTTTTGGTTAAAGGTAATCACCCTACTCCCAAGTGGCTGAACTGCTTATCATCCTGGGTGGGTTGCCCAGATAAGCCCTATGCTATCACACTCTTATACCAATGCTGTGGATGGGAATCCACAGGCCATTTGCTACCGAGCTCAAAAAGGAGCTTTTTGAGTTCTTTCGCTAAAACCTACAGATCTTGAGCTGAGAGTGCTGAGAGTGGAATCATTAAGGAGGACAGGATGGGTTGGGTTGAGCGCTGATGATGAATTCTCACAACAATTCTTCTCTCTCTAGACCCGCCTTCCCCAGGTGGATCTCGTTAACCGCCAAGAGCCAGGTGAGAAGAGGGTAGTGCTGTACTCAGGCCACATGGAGACAGGCCAGGTAAGGCTTAAGTTCTACTCTGAGAACCCTGTTTACTGCCGGCAAACCTTGCTGTGCATGACTCCATGCCTTTGAGACAGCAAAAAATCAGAAACAATTCCCTCACAGCTGTGTTTATTATGATTGCTGGTAATAATAATAAGCAACTGACATTCATTGCATATTCGAGGTGCCAAGAAGCATTTTAAGTAAAATCCCATAAAACTCTGAACTATTACTATCTGTTTTTGCGAGTGAGGCTCAGAGAGGTAAAGAACTTGACTCAGGGTCCTCCTACCAGTCCTTTGTAGAGTCTGGACTCCACAGGTAGGGCCTATCTGACTCCAGACTTCAGGTCCTTAACTGGTACCCACATTTACACATTAGCTCACAAAAGTAAGACAAGACACCTCCCAACTATGTTATTTAAACACAAAAAACAAAACAAAGCTTCTGGAATTTGGACTGTGGCCCTTTAGAATCTCTGTCGATTAGGAGTTCCTGTGTTTCTTCAGATGTCCCCAATTCTCCTGGTGTTAGTTCCTGGTTTACTCCTCCATCACAGAGACCACCTGTTTGAGCAGTACCTGAAGGTTGGGATTCTGAGTTTCACCTTGAACTTGAGCCTCCCCAGACTCAGGATCATTATTAGCATCAGCCAGATTCTTCCAAACTAATCAAAGTGCTCTTTTATTTCCAGTGATTTAAATGCTTAGCTATTGTTGCTATTCCTTTCATCTTTATTTATAGAACAAACAGAAGGTTTTAGATGACTATATTTAGAAATGCCATCTGGTAGGCAAACTATCGAACAAAAATGTTTTGTTCCTTTCATGTGACTGCAGTACTTTGAAATGTAATTAAGTTTCAGGATGGTTGTTTGCTTCTTTTATGGTGGATCTTTTGCCCTGTTGAACTTGGGGGGAAATTATCCCTGGAAGATTTTTATTGGTACATTCTTTTATTCTTTGTGTATCTTTTAATTATTTCGTTGTTGCTCATTTGCTTTCAGCCAGTCTGTGTGCCCATTGCTAACTTGAATGTCTAAACTCAGAGAATCAAGTAAACAAAATAAAAACAAAACAGAAAAGTCTCCCTTTTTGCAAAGTTTCAATATCTGTTGGGATCTAAACATATAAATGTCAGGGTCAGAGTTTAGTTTGCTGTTACACTATGTGTTTAGAAGTCCTTTAGGGCACACTTGTTGGCTTAAAAAAGTGATTGAAATATTAGCCACTTAGATGGCGAATGTTTGGTATTTTCAAATGATTGCAGTTAAGTGAAATCACATTAGTCATGCAGACATTGCACAGTTATCCATTAGTTGTTTTACTCATTTTTGAGCATCAAATTGTATCCTCTCCATTGGTTGTTCTTCTAAAAAATATATTTTTATTGATTTCAGAGAGAAGGGAGAGGGAGAGAGAAATAGAAACATCAACGAGGAGAAAGAATCAACAGGTGGCTGCCTCCTGCATGCCCCCTACTGGGGATCCAGTCTGCAACCCTAGCATGTGCCCTGACTGGGGATCAATCTGTGACTTTGTGGTTCATAGGTCAATGCTCAACCACTGAGCCATGCCGGCCAGGCCATTGGTTTTTATCTGTTGCATTATTCGAAGGGACAGAGAAACACATGTACAGTACATAAACAATAGGTATACATTGGGTAAAATGCCCAGCATTAGATTTTTAAAAATTTTATAAATTGACAATGTAACTTTCATTATACATTCCCCTTGTCCATTTGTGAAAACTGACTAGGAAAAAACTTAAAGGTCCTGAATTCGTATAAACAGAACTAAATGCTTTAGAAAGGACTGGTTATGTGAGATTATAAACTTTAACATAGCCATTGCCTCCGTTCTTGGGATCTTAAAGATTTTCCTGTTCTGGGCTCAAATGCCCTTTATACCTGCTCTACAACATTTGTACATTTGATCATTTACTTTTCTGTCTTTCCCATTCCCCACTCGCATACAATGGGCCTAAAAAAAATCAACAAAAAATAAAGAGTTTTTCTTTAATGTTGCCACTGTGCTAAGTCCTTAGTAAGTATTCTCTTACTAGAAAGCAGACTGCAGATGTGTGTGTGTGTGTGAAGATAATTTTCACGTAATTTTTCTCCCATGTTTCCCACTAGTTTATATTTACATGGTCATTATAGGATGCATAATAGACAAAAGATGTTCAGAAATATCACTCACTACACCTGTGTCAATAGGAAAAGTACAAGAGATGAACAATCTACTGAATAATTTACATTTTTTAAAGCACACGAAACCTCAGCTTTTGGAACCACAATTGACTATTTCAACTTCTTGCTTCAGTTTGTACCAATGATGATCTTTAAAAAGCTGTTTGTGTAATTTATTTCTCTCTTCTAACAATTTACGTATTCTTCTCGCTAACATTGAAGTCTAAGTGGAAAAACATTAACAATATCTTGTTTACGAAGACAAGTGGGTTGACTGTAGTAAAAATATCGATTCCTGTCTTGCTTCTCAGTGAGGAATGCCAACCATGAAGTATGTTGGCACTTGAAATATAATTTCAAGAAAGCCAGAAAAAGTGCATACCTTTACTTGCAAAAGTATGAATTATTTATTTTACTTCACAAAAAATGCACTAATGTTCAACTCAGGCTGAAAACAATTGAAGGACAGTTTTTACCTAAACTATGTAAAGCATTAAAAGGGCTTTTAATATCTTAACATAGACTATAAGAATGTTTATTCCTTTCTATCCAACGTAGACATAAAATTTAAAATTTAAAAAATTAAAACATTAGAAAATAAATAGTAACCAGCTTATATTAACTTAGTTATTTCTTTTTTTTAAAAAAAAGAGTAGATTCACATATGTTATATAGATTTAAATCTTCCTCTTTCCCATTAAAAAAAATTGCTATTTACGTAGGTTTTTTTTTTTTTTTTTTTTTTTTTTTTTTTTTACATTGTGCAGGTGGAGTTGATAGACGAGAAAGAGTATTTCATGGTTATTAAAATCACTGAATATACTAACAATTGCTCTCTCTTGCCACTCTTGTCAGGGACTAGTTCTGCTCAGTCACATGGCTAACATCTGGAAGCCACTCGGGGTAATAGCTACCACCAACTTGTTGCTTGTTCAGCAAAGACATACTAGAACGGATATTGAGAAGGCAAATTCAGTGTTTCCCTTGATACGCACACATAGACGCAAATCTCATCATCGTCTTTAAGCCCTTATTTAGTCCCCTGAAAAGACTGAACTGTTAATAAACATGTTCTTTGTCTTAAAACAAACTTCCAGAAAACATAAAAATGCACTGCACATGCAACCTCTTGATTATTTCAGTTCACACCGGACATGATTTTCATTTTGACCCTTGGCCTTGGCCATAAACACAAGGCGAATGCATTTTTCCCCTACAAGTTGTACTTTGTGTAAAGCACCATGTTTCCCTTGTAACATCATTAAGGGGACTTGCTCATTTCTGACAAAAAAAAAAGAGAAGAAAAATATAGAGTGTGATATGAAAAGTCCAACCATACTCTTGGTTGTACACAACAGCACTCATTTCTTAACCATGTTCCCCAAATCTCTCAGGCTTTTCCAATAGGGTCAATGCAAGAACCTTCTCTAGGAATTTCATTTAAAAGATTAAAAAAAAAAAGATTCATGTGTGCTTGTACAAACGGCCCACAAATACTGTGAAGAACCAATATTCAGGGTGTCTCCAAAAAAATGTATGCCTGCTTTAAGAGCTGATTTCTATTACATTTTAAAAGTGAAATGTATTTTAATAAGCCTGACTTAATAATTATTCAAAGTGTGTATATATTTTTCAGGACACCCTATGTGTATATTTTTTTAAATAATGGACTATATCATATGTTAGAAAAAAAGCTTGCTTTTATATTCAAAGGTTATGCTAATCATGGCAATTATTTGGGGATCTGAAGCTTAAAATGAAGCCCTTTGAAGAGAGAACTTGAATTTGTGGCTGTGACTGTTGTTCCCAGAGGTTGTCATTGTTTATAATTGTTGCCTTTTGGGGCCTGTGGTTGGCTAAATCCTTTCTTCAAGATGTCACCACATTCCCCATTACTACATTCCAAGATGTTCTGCAGAAGCTTCTTGCTCACCTCCCACACTGTTTGAAAGGATGCTTGATTGCATCTCTAAGAGTGTTTCTGTCTGGCTTGGCTATTGGCAGTTGGTTCCCATAAGTTCTCTTAAGTCTTTGGGGTTTGTGTGCCTAGCCCAGTGAAGCCGTATTGTGTGATGGCCAGCATTTCAATTCACATGGTCGAAAAAAATATCTTACGGCAAATGATACAAAATCGGTGACTTCTCACGTATCCAGATGTCTCAAGTTCACATACTATGGTCCAGTATTTCTATTTCTCAAATGATCGGAGTTGTAAACGCAATTATGATAACCCTCTCATACAGAGTGAAGTCAGGAATCAGCATTGGCTTCCTAGAGATGACGTGGGTATTATGGCCTTTTGTTGTGAGTCATCCTAGAAGTTCAACTGGGTATCAAAAACCTAGTAACTGCCAAACTGGTTTGGCTCAGTGGATAGAGCATCGGCCTGTGGACTGAAGGGTCCCAGGTTCGATTCCGGTCATGGGCATGTGCCTTGGTTGCGGGCACATCCCCAGTGGGAAGTGTGCAGGAGGTAGCTGGTTGATGTTTCTCTCTCGTCGATGTTTCTGACTCTCTATCCCTCTCCCTTCCTCTCTGTGAAAAATCAATAAAATATGTTTACAAAACAACAACAACAAACAAACAAACAAAAAACCTAGTAACTGCTACCTGAGGATTGGTAAGGGGAACTTTTCATTCAGCGTAACCAAGTTAGTTAAAATGTTAACAGCACTGATGGATTGCCATCTATAACCTGAGCACTAGAACCAAGATAATTGACAAGTCTTAATGTACATTTCCTTTCTGTAGCTCAGAGGATAAATATAGCCACAGGACGATGAGAGAAAAGATGCATCTTAAGGCTATCTTCTTCATAGTTAGAACCTACTACAATTGATCAAGTGCTTCTTGTGAGGGAAATTGAGTAGTAGCATTAGAGTAATATTATTGATAGGGAAATAGATCTCTTCCTGGTAATCATCTGCCATTTGTAGGATTTGCATTTCTTTAAGAGGAAAATACTTCAGTGATGCATTTTATTAAATTATGGAAGATAAAAATAGTAACACGACCCAGCTCATGTAATGATAGCCCTTAATTGTGTCCAATAAGATACACTTCAAATACTTTGGGGAATTTGAAAAAGGTTACTTTTCACAGTAATTGCACATTTTAAATGCTTTCATCAGAATTCCCCCTTTTCATCCTATTACTTAGTAATTGGCACAGGATTTTGGACTACCCAAATGGCACTTCTTCCAAATGTTAGGTATGCTTTTAGACTTATATGTTTGTCTTTGTTTACTATTCTAATAAATATCGGACACTCTGAGTATTTGATTATATAATGGTTGAGTCTATTGAAGTCATTTATTCTACCAAGTGATAGAGAATATTCACAATTGCCTCTCTTTTCTTGCTAAACTTGTTCTGGCTCCATCCAGTTAATATCTTGGCCCTGATAAAGGGATTTCTTCTCAAGATTAACCTAGGACAGTTTGCTGTAATGGTGTAGTTTGCATGACTTAGTAAGCCGCTGTGACTAGGACATGGTAAACTCGCAATAGATGTTTGCTGATTGAGTGTGTCAAATGAATGGCTAGTGAGTAGCTGGGTAAGAGAGGGAATGAATGGCCATCAGCTAGGAAGCCAACCAGCCCAAGAAAAACAGCTGGATCCCGATTCTATTATTTAATGTAAGTTACACGAGAACACTTTGCATCATTCTTTGAACGCGATTATCGTTATTCAATAAATATTTGTGGGACGTAATGTTCCTCAAAATCCTCCATTTGTGCATTCATATTACGTATTTATCTTGTTAGGGCAAGCTCAGTCTCCTTGTAAAAGGGATAATCCTGTTTCACTACTGGATAAATAGATCATTACGCAGGGTTTCCCACAGCTTTCCTAGAAATGACCCCTTTGAGGTTCAAAAAGGAACAAAAAGTGATTAGATGTTATAAATGTTATGCCACTCCTGATTGCACATAGTCCTCAATAAAAAGAAAATCCCCCACAGCAATTCTGTTTGCCCCACGGGTCTCAAATCATAAAGTTTCGTTCTTACGGCATCTACATTTTGGCATTTGTTTGTCAAAAAATGGGGTGGAGGTAAAAGTCTTCGTTTTGCCAGTTTATGTGATGCCATAAAGCAGCATTTTTCATTTTTCAACACTTATTAGCTCAGCTCCCCAGCTGTGTCGCACCACGCCCTGGTGTGAAATTGAGAGGGAGAACTCTGACAAGTTTATATTAGCTTAAATTTATACCTTTTCTTTTGGGTGGGGGAAGGGTTTCTTTTTTTTCTTTTAAAGGACATTATAATTGTGCGATTTTGCATCATAAAACTTGTATAACAGGAACTAGTGCCTTATGGAAATGATTATCAGTGTATCGGCGTTGGCTCTCCTACACAATTATTAACAGCTATGTAATAGAGGAAAAGTGAAGCAGGAAGTTACTGAATGAATTACTTGATGAATTAATTGACCCATTTAATCTAAGTGTTTTTATTTCCTGCAAAATAGATATGTTTATATGCCCTGCTTGATAAGTATGTTCAACACTGGGCCAGTAGAGAAAAATAAAAGCTCAAAATCTACCTAAATAGTTGGATTTAGATGTAATGATTTGTCTATTGGCTTCAGTTCTTTATTTTCCTTGTTTTCTGGAAAGCAGTTCCAAAAATACAGAATGGAATTGCTTCCCCAGAAGTTTTGGCATGGCCGGGAGGAAATGGGTTAAAACAATTACCTCGGCATGATGTAGCTCATTCAAATGAAACGATTGACCACAAGCTAAAAATTGTAAGATAAACAAACGGAATCGTTGGCTTCTGCTTTGGACCTCTCTCACACACCCTAACGCGTGACAAGCAAAGGGAAGATTCTCAGAGCATTTTTCCAAGATCCATCGTGAGTGAGACAGGGCACGTAAACTCACGTAAAGCTCTTCATATTTACATTGTGTGAAAGGCTTAAAAGTCAACACACAAGGAGGCTTTCAGTCTTCTCCATGCTTCACACTGGGAGGCAGCATGGAAGAGCCTTTACAAATCCTGAACAAGGCTTGGAAAATATGCCAGATTCTCCCAGCCAGCCAGCCAGGCCCATGCGTCAGGGCTTGCATAATGCCCAGGCTGGCCCTGCCCGCAGGTAAAGCATCTTCGTGTGCTCAGAGCAAACTAGCAGTGGCTTGAATGGGCCTCATGGCTTTGTTTGCACATGTCACATGCAAAGTAACCATCATTAAGTCTTCTAAAATCTTGAAAATCCAGGGTGATCTTCAACAGGGTGAGTTCTTTTCAACCTCCAACTCCTCATCTTATCCCAGATGGACACTGGACATTTCAGAAGGCATTTCTAAAGGTGACATTAACCCTTCTGCCAAGTGAAGAGACTCTTGTGTAGAAATAAGTGAGGCATCTTTAAGAGACCTCACAGAAGCCCAAATCCCATCTTTTAATCAGGACTGTGAGGTCCCAGGAAACGGCAGCAGCAGGCAAATGAGTCGAGACAGACATGGAGAGACCCAACCTGGAGCAGAGGGAACTGCATTTGGCAAGAGGAAGAAATGGTTTCACTGACAGCACCTGGTGCTTTGAACAGTGGGAGAAAATAGGAACCATCTCTCAATTAACAGCCACATGGGCAAAAGTTATATGCTGGTCTTCACCAGCCTTTATGTACACACCCTGTTTTAACCTGGGAAGACACAAAAGAAGGCTAGCTTTTAGAAATATCTCTCAGCTCAGAGTTGATTTTTTTTTTTAATAGAAGAGTGACATGGTCACGTGTGTCACAGACTAGCTCTGACAACATAGAAATAACTTCAGGGACCATATATCGGGTAGGTTGCCAGAGGCTATAGGAGTGTGGACGAAAAAAGGGGCAACATGCTAACCTGACAAGCTCAGGGAAAAAAGATGAAGGACTGCCCTAACCAGTTTGGCTCAGTGGATAGAGCGTCGGCCTGCGGACTGAAGGGTCCCCGGTTCGATTCCGGTCAAGGGCATGTACCTTGGCTGCAGGCACATCCCCAGTGGGAGGTGTGCAGGAGGCAGCTGATTGATGTTTCTCTCTCATCAATGTTTCTATCTCTCTATCCCTCTCCCTTCCTCTCTGTAAAAAACCAATAAAATATATTAAAAAAAAAAGATGAAGGACTTACAAAGGAAAGAGAAGCTGAGTGAGCATGGGGAAGAACAGCTAAACAGCCATAAATGCATATAGACATTTTAAAGGAGCTAATCTACATTGTCATCTAATTTGTACCAGTAGCGACTGAATCGAAACAGCAGAAATAAACAATTCTTTGACTTTGTAGTGTCGATAGCAGGACAGAAGGTCAAGGTGAGGGGCATTGTTGATGCGAATGCACTACTGTGGAGGGAAAGAAGTAAGGCAAGAAAGGACAGGTAGAGCGGGAAGACAATGAGAGGATAAAGCCTGCAGGTCTCTAATGGGGTCTCTGAGCCAATTTAGTGAGAAACAGGAAATGAGAGGGATGAAGGACAGGAAGTTACATACAATGAAGGACATGGAGAGTGGATCATATCCAAGATGTACTATTATCATGTAGAGTATGGCAGTGTGAGAAGGCACCTTGAGGAAGTGGGATTGAGCAGGATCTTTAAGAACTGGTAGAGTTTTCATGGTGGGGAAGAAGGGGAACATTCTGTGTCCAAAGTAAAAAAAAAAAAAAAAAAGCAGTGGGGCAGGCTGAAAGAGTA